>NW_007231539.1:59979-78262 GCF_000164805.1 Carlito syrichta | reverse complement strand
CCTCAGCCTCCCAAAGGCGTGGGATTACAGGCTGAGCCACCGAGCCCGGCTTAACATAGGAGTTTTGAGGGGACACAATACAGCCCATAATACCAGTGGTCATCAGGACAGTCCCGATGAGGCAGTGTAAATACTTTAATGGGCTTTGTTCTTTTCTTTTTTAGTCTTTTAAGAAAATCGAATAAATCTTCCCTAGTTTCCTTCTTTTTAGCTACAGCAGCTTGAAGGGTCTAGCACCTGTCAGGCACCAGAGGCAGTCCAGACCCTATGCAGGATGGGTTTAGATCACAATAGGCCAGCACGGACCAGCATCGGTTACCATCGCTATTCTTAGCTAATCAACATGTCATTATCATGCCAAAATCCCCTCTCCACGGGAAAATCTCCACCATTTTGTGTACATGCCAGCCATGGAGAAACATGTCTGGAACTCTACCCCGCACATGCTTTCACATCTCCCCACCCACACCCAACTCTGTAAAACCTCCACACTTTCCACTGCCTGGGGAGAAAGAGAGTTCAGAGCACCAGCTCCCCTTCTTCATTCTCCGGCTGTGGAATAGAATAAACCCGATTGCCCTTCCAAATTGGACACTCCTGCGTGGCGACCGATACAAAGCAGGGAAGAACATGCTCTACTGGTGACACTGCCATGTTGGTGTAATCATGTTAGGCATTCTAGAAACTCGAGAAGCAACTGCTCCCATCTGTCTTCCCACTCCTTGGCTGGAAACACCTCCAGGAGGCCAGGGCCCTCGGGGACTGGCTGTCCCAAGGCCTGTGACACTCACTCGCTGCAATTATTCACATCATCACTGAAAACCACTGAGCTTGGCAAGGGCTGATGCAGAGTTAATGGGGAGCTGAGACGGGACGAGGAGTCACACGTTTAGTCAGCAAAGAAACACAAGTGACCCTTTGGGGATTCTCAGCCCACTGCCTAACTGGTTCCCCAAAGCCACAGGCGGACTTCATTTTCAAAAGGCAGAGGCCATCGAAAACCAGGGCTGCTCTCTTGATCACAAAAACCAAAGAAGAATGGTTTTGTGCCTGGATGTTCTGTGTCTGTAATGTGAGCCTATGTCAAGTGAGAGGAAAAATAAAAATAAAAAGCAGCCACCTTAGCAAGCAGACGCTGCATATTCCACAAGATAAATCACTTGAACGACCATTTTTCTAGTAATTTCAAAACCAGGCATGGGTTATTTACTTATTTATTTGCTAAACACAACTGTCTTCACTGGGGCTTCTCGGAGGGAGTCTGCCCCTTTGGGTTTTCATTCAATCCGGCAAAGGTGGCAAGCTGCGTGCCCCTCACACGTGTGCACCCAATATACCAGTGTTGTGTTTATGAGGCTTAAGTGGCTCCAGTGTATTCCAGGGCACAGACACTTAGCAGATAAGTACAGGAGCTGGCGGCTCGCATTTTCCCAAATTGATTCAGCAACTGCCTTAAGTGAACCGCTCCCTCTGATACAACCACACCCCCCCCCCGCACCCCCACAAGGCAGTGTATGCCATTAGAGGCTGAAAATTAAAGAGGCTGTTTTAGAAAAGAAGAAAAACAAGTTGAAGGTCAGCCTGAGGTGCAGAATACTGCTGTGGGTACTTCTCTGAAGAAAACTGAGTAACTTTGCTAAGTTATAAAACATTTCAACCCCAGCTCTTTTGCTCACATTGCACGATCCATTAGTGTGAAAAATCTTGTTGGGGGGGGACTTCAACCAAAAGAAACATCAGGAAACCTCATCTATCCAGAACCAATGCAGAAACAGAAAGCAAATACCAAAAAACCTCAGGGCAGGCAAAATGTCACAAAGCCATTGCAATTTATTCACACCACAGCCTCTAAGCCCACATGAAAAGCATTCACTTTCATTTGATGCCAGATTCCAGCATTTTGGCTAACTACTTTTCAATCTCACTGCAGACTAGAAGCAGCAAATCAGAGAGGAAACCAAAGTCTGCTCCCTACAGCTGCAAGACAGGGTAGAGATAAGAAAAACCAGAAAACTCACAAGCACAGCATGGCCCCCGTCACAGAACGAAGGGGTAACTGTCTAACCTACTCCAACAGCTGTACTGCACAACAAGCCCAAGTCCTAAAAAGAAGGCTAAATTATTTTAACATTTTAAAATTTAAGGTAGAAATACCATGCGGAACACATTTCAGAAAAATAATTACAATAAGATATAGAATGGGGATGTTGCTATGGTTTAAAGGTGTCCTCCAAAGTTCACCTGTTGGAAATTCAATCTCTGATGCAACAGTGTTGCGAGATGGAACCTTTAAGAAATGACCAGGTCATAAGGGCAGAGACTTGTCATGGGAGTGGGTTTGTTATCTTGGGAGTGGGTTCCTAATAAAAAGATGATTTGGGACTCTCTCTCTCTCTTCCTTGCTTTCTCGCCATGGGATGATGCAGAAGGAAAGTCCTCACTAGACTCTGGCCCCTGGATCTTGGACTTCTCAGCCATCAAAACCGGGAGCCAAATACATTTTTGTTTATTTTAAATTACCCAGTCTCAGGTATTCTGCTATAGAAACCCAAAAAGAACTAAGACACTTGTCAAGACTTTTTTGTTTGCAAGTAACAAAAACCCAATCTACACTGGTGCAAAAAGAGACCTTATTGAACTGTATTTATTTATTAATCCAGAGATATCCTTGTTTGACACCTGTGAACCTTGGGAGGCTTGAATAACATCACCAGGACCTGGCATATGTCTCCTGTTATTCCCTTCTACTTTGATGTTGGTCTTGGACTAGCTCTGCCCTCATAGTGGCAAGATGGCTGCCAACAGCTCCAAATCTGGTGAACTCCGAGAGCTCTTGCTCTAGTCTGACCATTCATACCAACGGGCAACAGTAACTCTATTAGACCTGACTATCTTGGTTTTGGGTCACTGCTCACCCTGGATCCAATCCCCACAACTAGGAGTTTGCAGTGATCTCATTGGCTAAACTTGGACTACACACCTACTCCTAGAGCATGGGGTGAAGTCATCTCCATCTAAGCAGGGGAAAAGTCGGGGACAGGGGGCAGATGTGACCATAAGAGGGGTAAGATATTGGGCAAAGAGAGCTGCAGATGTCTACCAGGACAAGTAACCTATCTAGGACACCAGCATGACTCACTCTTGAGGGCTTTGGGCATAATTATTTTATTGATTTTTTTCAAGTACACAAGAAATGTTTAGTAAGTGGATATGTCATTGAATGAACAGGTAATTGGTAATGTTTCGAGATCCCTGTGTAACACATGCACATATAACATGTATAGGAATGGTTATAATAGACCCACATCATTATGAATTATACATACTCATTTAAAAATATTTAAAAGCCAGAAAATATTGGCAAATAAAACTTACACATAATTTTAAATAACTATCTCCTAGGCCACCAAATTTACCATAGTTCTAAATTTAAATTATTTCCAGATGTGTGTTAGTATCTTGTGATGATTATCTTTTAACATAAAGCTTTTTAAAAAATATATTTAAGATGATCAATTTGCAAAACATTATCAGACGTAAAAACAAAATGAGCATTTTAAGACTCCTGACAGGGTCAGGTGTGGTAATTTGCACATGTAATCTCAGCATTTTGGGAAGTCGAAGTGGAAGGATCACTTGAAGCCAAGAGTTCAAGACCAGCCTGGGCAACATAGTAAGACCTTTTCTCTACAACAAACACAAACACACAAACATAAAACACTACTGGCATGGGTATAATTATTTTTTACATTCATAAATGATTGTGACAATTAAAAAATGACTGTGACTTTGAAGTTCTCAATTTTATGAGTGAATTCCCTTTCTGTGCCATTCGGGGCCTGGGTTTTCCGTCACTTGCAACAAAGAGTCTTGAACACACACCCCATTAGAGATGCCTGGGAAGAGGAGGCCTCTTTGGAGTCTCTATTCCAAGACTGCCCAGATCCCGTGGGAAGCAGCGACTCCTCATTTTTCTCCAATGTGCTCAGACTCATAATTGGGGGAAGACCACTACGCACAGTATGAGGGCAAGAGTGAGGGGCACCCTGCTGCAGCCACCAGCTGGGCTACCAGGGAAGAGCAACCTGGCTGTCATTTTCTGGCTAGTGAATGCCCATCCCCAGGCACAGTCCAGGACCAGCACAGTGGCCACCCAGCTGCTCCGTCCATCTTCCCACACACGGGAGTTGCAATGAGCTATACCTTTTGTTACTAAGAGGCAGCATTAACCACAGGAGCCTTCACTGCAATCAGCAGGTGTAAAAGAAGTCCTGAAAAGTGAAATCAAGGTCAACCATGGGTAATCCCAGCATGTTGGAAGGCCGAAGTGGGAGGACTGCTTGAGTTCAAGACCAGCCTGGGCAACAACGAGGTCTCATGATTAAGCAAAATCATCCTGGAAAAAACACTACATTCCTCATTGCTAAATATCACTACGGTCACCTTCAAAGTACTCCCGTTGGGAAGCTATGCACTCACACCAACACCAAGGCCATCCATCAATGCAGTTTGGAACTCTTTTTCTGGAATGGCCATCATAGTAGTCATCGTATTGCCCTTGATGTCCTGAATGTCAACAAAATGTCTTGCTTTCAATATTTCCTTTATCTTTGGGTAAAGAAAAGTGTCACTAGGGATCAGATCAGATGAGTAGGGAAGTGTTCCAATACAATTATTTGTTTACTGGGTAAAAATTCCTTCACAGACACTGCTATGTAAGCTGGTGCATTGTTGCGATGCAAGAGCTCCTTCAGGACCATTTTTACACACATCTTACTCATGTCAAGATTTTCAGTTAAGATTTTCCTAACTGTGTCTTTATCAATGTTTATTTGTTCTGCTATGCTTTTCACAGTCAACCGATGTTTTTGATGCACAATTTGATGAATTTTTGCAGTGTTTTCATCAGTTCTGCTTGTTACTGGCCGTCCTGACCTCTTTTCATCAGTAACGCTGTCTCTCCCCTCAGAAAAACATGTAATCCCTTTGTACACTGCCATTTTCTTCATGACATTATCCCCATAAACTTGGACTAACATGTCCCTGATTTCACCTCCACTCTTGCCAAGTTCAACAAGAAATTTAATGTTTGTTGGGTGCTCTAATTTAATCTCCCAACATTCTCATGACAGCACACAAAAATATGCAACAATAATGAACGCCACACAGCAAGACACTGCCACACACTGATGCAAACATGGCTGTGAGACACTGATATACCAAGGTTATGAAACCTTACTAGTTGTACAGTGCTGCCAACGTAAGTGCACGGTGACAAGCTTGCAAACTTGTTAGACCTTGTAGTGAGACCTTGTCTCTACAAAAAAAATCAGAACATTAGCCAGGCGTGGAAGCACATGCCTGTAGTCCCAGCAGCTTGGGAAGCTGAGGAGAAAGGATCGCTTGAGCCCAGGAGGTCAAGGTTGCAGTGAGGCGTGATTGTGTCCCTGCTTTCCAGCCTGGGTGACAGAGTGAGACTCCAACTCAAAAAACAAGGTGAAATAACCTATCCATGAGTCCCATCTGTATTAAGAAACAAGGGGTTTTTACCTACTGATGCTCAGAATACAGTACTCCCTGCCAGGAAGGGGCAGGGGGTGGAAACTTCCAGTCTGCTGAGCACATGAGACCTCTGAGCCAGCACCAGCCTGCACCTGGGAACACCCTCTGGATCCATCCTTAGGTCAGTGCTTCTCAAACTACCTGGGACAGAGCCCAGTTTTGGGTTTGTTTCTAAACACTAATCCATAGTAGGCCACTGTAAATTCATTGTATTGGAAAATTTAAAAGATAAACAATACAAAACACAAGCCCAAGTTTTGCTTTAACAGATTCAAAAGTTTCTACAAGTTTTTTCTTCATCTCTGTGCTTACTTCACTATGAGCAGGTAACAAACAGCCTTGAACTGCTCTGGCCACCACTATGATTAGAACTGCTCTGGAGACTGGGTGCAGGGGCCCATGCCTGTAATTCCAACATTTTGGGAGGCTGAGGCAGGAGGACTGCTTGAGCCCAAGGAGTTTGAGACTAGCCTGGGTAATATAGCGAGACCTCATATCTACAGAAAAAGTAGGTGGCACATGCCTGTAGTCCTGGCTACTTGGGAGGGAGAGGCAGCAGGATCACCTGAATCCACGAGGTTGAGGTTGCAGTGAGTCATGATAGTGCCATGCCACTCCAGTTGGGGTGACAGAGTGAGACCCTGACTCAAAAAAAAAAAAAAAAAAAAAAGATTGCTCTGGGGCTTCATTTTAAAGTTTTCAGAACACTTCCTGTTTAAGATGCTTCAAGTCTCCTAAATTAAGTAAAAAATACCAGCTTGATATTTACCAAGTGCCCACTGCAGGCCAAGCCCACGTCAGGTGGAAGGGTCCAGTGGTGCACAGGCCAGGTGTAGGGATCTCCCCACACACACCTACATCCAAATCAGACTACCCCTCAGACATGTGCTACCCACTGCATGTCTGAACCCCATTGCCCTGGCTCCATACAAATGTCAGCTGCAACATCTGTGATCACAGCTTTTGTTCACTCAGCCTCAGCCATGTCCCAAATAGGGCGACAGGTACCTTCCATCAGCATTCCTGACTTCCCCGACACCCCTGCGGGATTTTCCTGTCCCTTCAGCCATCAAACCGTGTGGTTCTATGGAAAGTTTCCTGATTCTACAAATAGATACAGTCTCTTTTTTTTCTACTGCAAATCTCTGCACTTGGGGGAAAGAAAAAGTTTTCATCGACGTATGACCCACATTTAGAAAAGTGCAGGCATTTGTACAGCTCAATGAATATTCAGAAACTCAACAAACTCATGTAACCTGCACCGAGATTTTAAAAAAATAACCTAACCGTACCCTGAATCCCTCTTTGTGCCCCCTTCCAGTCACCACCCTTCCCCCTCCCTAACAACAGCCATTATCCCGAGATAGGGTCTCACTATGTTGCCCAGGGTGCAAACTCCTGGCTTTAAGTGACCGTGTTGCCTCAGCCTCCCGAGTAGCTGGTATTACAAGGATATACAACCACACTCAGCTTTTATCCTGACTTCTGTGTGGCTTAGCTTGCCTGTTTTTAGTCACCTAACTGGAACCTAAATATGTCCTCTTGCAGTTGGTTTTGTATATTCAGCACTGTCTGAGAGATTCATTATATTGTTCATTTTCATTGCTGTATAAGATTCCACCGTGACTGTATCAGTTTGTTCACTCATTATACCGTTGATGGGCATTTGGAAGTCTCCAGTGCTGCTAGGAATATTCTACATGTCTGTTGGCGAACTTATGGATGCACTCTTGCAGCAAAAATAACTAGGAGTAGGACTGGAGGGACCAAGGGTTTCCATATGTTCAGGGTTAGTAGATATTCTAATCCCTTTAAAGGCACTTTTAACGTTCCATATTATTTTAATCTTATTTGTGAATGTACTTCATTTCCCCTACTAGCCGATAAGTGGTCCTTCAGTTGGATACATATTGTGTCCTGCTTGATTTTAAAATGAGGGGCCAACATGCAACAGTCGGTAAAAAACTGAAGTGAGAAAGCAGGAAGGAAAATAAGGGTGGGGGAACCAGGATGAAGTGAACACCATGGCCCAAATTCACTCCACAAGGACTCTAGCACTTTTTAAAAGCTGGCCCTCAAGCACAGATGAGCTTCCTATCTGCCAATACAAAGATAGAGTCAAAGTTGCGCAATTCAACGTTCACAGGATGAAAGTGCCAAGTGTTCAGCAACGTTGCTATTTCTGGTTTTGAGATTTCTTCAACGTCGATTTAAGTCTTCCTAAATAAGTCATGGACATTGACAATGAAGGGCTCAACAGCCTCATTTCAGTAACAGCAGTAAGAGATGATGTCAGTTTCTCACCTCCCTTCTAGCCTCCCTCAGGATGGACATGCCAAGCACAGTTCACTGCAAGTAACTCTTGAAGGGGACTAATGCAATCCAGATACACAATTCTCGGAAGGTCTGATTAAAATCAAAGGGAAAGAAAAGTGGACTCAAATATGATCCAGGGACCTCTAGAACTAGTCTCTGAAACCCTTCGGGGGTCTGCATAGGCAAGATCATTTTTACAATACCACGAAAGTTTTTGTGCTCTTCTTAGGCTTATCCTCCTATAACTATATAGTGACGGTTTCCAGAGGTCACATGACGTGTGACATGGCAATGGCTCGAACACAGAAGCAGACATGAGAATTCATCTGTTTTCTGTTAAGCCACACATTAAAGAGATTTGCAAATTACTTGCCTTGGAAAATAAATTTTTCACACAAAGATATACCACATTATCTGGGTTTGTTACTGATACTTTTAAATGACTTAATAAACATTTTTCAAATGTTTTCATTTCTAATTCAATAAAAATAACTATAGATAGAACCCACATAAACGAAATGACTTTGGAGTTCTTGGAAATTTTTAAGAGTATAAAGGGGTTCTAAGACCAACAAGTTTAAGAACCATTAACATAAAAGATTTCCCCAAAAGGATGCTGATTATTCACAAGTCCCAGAAGATAATCTGTGAAAAATGTTCTGTGATCAAATATGCTTTGGAAATATTGTGTCTCTCTTGGGGATCATCAAATTAAAATAAACCTAAGTCAATGTGAACTCTGTTTCTTAAATGTATCTGGCTGTGAGCTCTTTCAAGCGTTTTTGGCATCAACCTGGGGCATACCTGGGAAACTCAGGGGTGAGAGGCAAGGCCCTCATCATCCCTCATGATCAGCATCTCTTACAAGCTGGCTCTGTCCAGTGTGGACAGGAGAGACTGACGCTATGCCTTTGACAACATGAAGAGGGATCCTTTTGTAAACGACAAGGCAAATGAGCGGGACAGGCAGCCCCTTTATCTCTGCCAAGAGGTGGACTGAGGGCAGGGACAGGCCCAGGACAAAGACCCCACTCAGGAGTCAATCGGGGTCTGTTCCACCAAAGACCATCAGTCAAGGCCCCATAGTTCTCTACGGAACTCAGAAACAGCCATTTCAGCCTGGACATCTTCCAACGCAGATGGTACCACATGCTTGCCTCACTCATGAAGAAAACTCAATTAAGCTCCCACAGAATGTTTGACTTTAAGTTACATAACTTCCTGGTGCCCCCTCCAAGGAAAATAGTGGTCAAATGTACCCCTAATGAGTCCACTTCCTTTATTGGGTTGTAAACCGTAAGTCAACTAAATATTAGGGAATGCCTACCCAAAGTGTTGACTTTGGTTTTGGAACTGCCAGTCTAATTTCTTCTTGACAGTAATTATGTAATTGGGCCAGTTGTCTGTTAAGAAAACTCCAAGTTCACAATAATAAGGTTAAGTCATCAGGCAGCTTGTCTAAAGATAGCCTACAGTAATATGCAAGGCACATTGATACAAAAATGAAAAAGATGTACCTCTTCAGAAGCATATCATCTAGTAAGAGGTTAGACATAGAAAGGAAGGAAGGAAGAAAAAGAGGGAGAAGAAAAAGGAGGGAGGGAAAAAAGGAGGGAAGACAGGTTGACCATTCATCCCTAATCTAAAAATGCAAAACTTTTTGAGTGCCAACATAATACCACAAATAGAAAATTCCACACCTGACCAAATATGATGGTTGTAGTCAAAACCTTGTTTCGAGTACAAAATTATTTTTCTACATTGTATAAAAATATCTTTGGGCCAGGCTTGGTGGCTCAGTCTATAATCCCGTGCTTTTGGAGGCCAAGGTGAGTGAAGTGCCTGAGCCCGCGGGTTCGAGACCCACCTGAGCAACTTGGCGAGACCTCATCTCTACAATAAATCAAAAAGATTGGCCGGGCATGGTAGTACGCGCCTGTAGTTCCAGCTACTTGGAAGGCTGAGGAGGAAGGATCGCTGGAGCCCAGCAGGCCGAGGCTGCAGTGGCCAGGAGCAGCCACTGTACTCTAATCTGGGTGACAGAGTGAGACTCCAACTCAAAAAAAAAAAACAACCTTTGGGTTGTATAATGTGTACATGAACTAGAAATGAATTTCATGTTTAGACTTGGGTCACATCCCCAAAATATCTCACTATGTACATGCAGATATTTTTAAATCACCAAAAAAAATAAATAAATAAATCTGCCATCCAAAACACTCCTGGCCCCAAGCTTTTCCCATAAAGGTCATGCCACCTGTATCCTCCCTTTTATCTTTACAGCAGCTGGTAAGGCTCTGAGAGAAGGCTCACCACTCAATAATGTTTATCTCAACTATTTGCTAGTCATCTCTAAAATGTTTACTTGTATATAAGCAGACACCACACAAATACATCTATTTAAATATAACCTAGTCAAGCTGCACTTCTGGGTACTATAATTTAATTTTTCACACACAAAAAAATAAGAACCTACAAAAAAGACACCATTGTAAAGTAAAAATAAATCATTTTAATTCACATGTTTTCACTTCTGTTAATTCATCCTTGATTTCTCTGCATGAGTACTCATCTAGCTTGACTTGCTTCATTTTTTTTATTTTCTAACCTGGAATCTTCAACAAGAAATGGTTACCCTGACCTGTTTATTTTTCAACAGAACCAAGCCCCTTGTCCTCAAAGAGCTTTTCTGCTAGAGTATTTGCAAAGAGCCCTAGAGGCAGCTCAGCATGGAAGCTTTTTACTGGAATCTCTGATTTAGAAGGTGGTAAAATGTGCTTGTACCTTCTGAAATCCACTGGTTGCTTATTTTCATACCACAGCTTACTTGGGTACGTGGCCATGACATGGTCATAAGCAGACTGCCTCCAAATACAGCTGGACAAGACACCCTCATTCTTGGAAAGTTGACTGCATCAGGAAAATCTTCCTAATGGTACCATCTGTTCCAGAGTTCTTTTGATACTTAAGCAGTGAAATATTAATCCTTGTGCAGTCTTTGTTTACAAGTATTTGTAGTACTTATGGTATTACAGGGCTTTCTTCTCCAGTCACTGTGTGAGAGTGAGGTGTCCGGTTGTACTTCATGCAGAATCAAAAACACAAGAAAATCTCTTTTCCTAATCGGGGATGGTCACAGTCTTCTCATTTCCTGCCAAAGGGGTCGGACCAGACTTTTAACCCTATGGAAAGAAACACGGATGAAAACAGAATTCGCTTAAAGATGTCATACTGTTCCCTCAACCCCAAACCAACAAGATGACATCAGAACCCAGCTGTGCCATGTGCCTGAGACTATGGGTGTGGGCAGGAGAGGCTGGGAAGGCCGTCAGCCACGAGGGATGGTGACAGGGCTCGGGAAGTGCTCCACAGCAGGAAGATACACATCTGGCCTCTTTAAAACATAAAATACAAGAAGGGTGCCACAGATGACAAAAGTAAACTGGAACCCTCTCATTCTCCACCAAATTGGATGTCTAAAGCAACTATCCATTCGGACATAAAGGGAGATTTCTGAGCCATTGTATGAAGCAGAATCCTGTGTCAGTGAAAACAGCTTACAAGTAAACACTATTTTCTCATGAGGGTGGGGTTTAAGTAGGTGCTTGGTATATAAATCTGGCAAACAACTACTCACATTTCATATTTAAGCACACACTTGTTAACATTTTTATGCCCGCTTATCAAATGCAAAAGAGAACGTGGTCAACTTGCAGAAAGTATTCTAGAGTGAATTATTAAGCCTTGGGTGGCACCTATAAAATGGTAACTGTTATGAAATAAACAGCAAAATCACAATCTCGTCTCTAAGCTAAAAAGCATTCCCCTACTCTCCAAGCCAAAGCAGCATGCACAAACCACACAACACAGCAGTACAAACTGGATTTTGCTTTGATCTGTTTTTTTTTTTTTTTTTTTTAGTTTACCTGGTGGCTGCACATCTTCTTGAACAATTCCAGCCCGATTTACAGCTTGTTCCTTCTCTGAGAAACACAATAGGAAAATTACTCCTCAGAAAAAGGGGAGGGTAAAATCTTTGTGTTTACATGGGACAATGACATAGGACAATTAGAAAACAATATTTATGAGTGCTACTGAATTCAGAGATGCCATTACACAAAGCTTTTAGGTTGTGGAAGTTAGATCCTATAACGCAAAAATGACTGGGTGTTTTCAGAAAAATAAAGAAATCCATACTTCAAGAGAAAAGTTCCCAACTAATGTCTCTTCTTTGTGATCTTAGCATTTTGGAAAGGCAACAAAACAAAAAAAGAGGAATTTTGAAAGAACTGGTGGGCGTGATATTATGAGAGGAAGGCTGCTGAATTGAACAAGTACAATTAACAAGAAAATGATGTCGTTTCTATGTCTAAGACGCATTCCACTGAAGGACCAGACTCAGAGCTAAATATGCCATGTTTTTGATAGGAAATAGAGCAGAAAATTAATCTTTGGGTGGGTGGCTTTGGTTTGGATAATTGAAGCCTCCCTAATTGATTGCAGGTGCTGTGCCAATTAGTAAGTGCTGTAGCTACAGCAGTGAAGCCAGTCTCTTTGGAGATGTCCAACAGACAAGGCCAAGAGAAATTGGGCATTTCATATCCATGGGCTTCCAGCACTCTGACACATCTTTCTAAGTGGTTTAGAATAAACCCAAGGTCTGTGAAAACAAAGACCTATTATTTTAAGTATCTTGACAAACCAATGGTTTCAGGAAAAAGTCTTGGAGCTAAAGGATGTTTACTACTAAATGATAGTAATTAAATGTTATAATCAGATCTCTGTTTTAATCAGGGTGACAGTGTTTCTTTAAATTCACATTTAGCTTGTATTTAATGTCAGGCTGATTTCCTTATTTTTGCGTCTGGATCCTCATAAAGTTTCACAGCATAAAGGTACAAGAAACAGGGTTTTGCCAAATCTAATATTCATTGAGCTTCCCTAGTGAAGCGACAGAAAGTCAATCCTAAGTGACCTGCCTAATAGCTTTATCAATGCTAAGTTGTGCTTTGGCAAATAAAACACCAGGCATTGGGGATCATGTGAATCTTGACATCCAAGCCTAAGGGGGCAGAGAGAACACAGCCAATTGTAGACAATGGCCTGATGGCTTCACCGGACCTCTGTGTTCAGCAGCAGGCAAATGGTGACAAAGACCCTCTATAGACAAGACATGCCAAAAGATTTCTTCCACCTGGAGTGGATGACATGCAGCCTCCATGGTATCCAACTTTCTGAAATAACTCAACACAGACAGTGTTCCCATCTCCTAGGATGTCAAACTCTTGTAGGACTGAGCCCAACCACACTGTGGATGTGTAAGTCTCAAACTTCAGATGTCTCAAACGTGCTCTTAGAAAATACCAACAAGTAAAAGCCCGCACTGTTGCCAGTCCTGCCAGGAACAACAAGAGAGATAATTTTCCTGACCTCAAAGGTTTATTCTCCAAGATTACAGAAGAGGGAAGAGAGGAGTTTTTAAAATAATTGATTGTCAGAAAGTGTTCTAGACTCACAGGCTTAGGAAAAGCAGACATCCTGGTGTACTGAGCACATTCTCCAAGAGGCAGGTACTGTACCGCTAAAGCACCTGGCAGCCTGCCAAGCATCAAGGGAGGCTGACTTCTGGTGGCAAAGACAGAATGCCTAATTGTGTTCTAACCTCTTATGATGCAATGGAGAACTAAGTGGAGAAAGGAATCCCTGTCTTCACACTTTCTTGCTAATTGCTAATGAGGTTGGAGAGACTGGGGATTGATTTTAAATAGACCATAATCTCTTTATAAGCCTTGTCCTAATGCAGCCCCCTCTGCAGTTTGGCTTGGTCAGGCAATTTAAACCACTTTGCTGAACCAGTTCCTACCAAGTGATCACCAGGTATTAGCATCCTCTCTGTATCCCCTGGCTCTTTAATCCATTAACATTTTATAAATACTCTAAGGCCAAAGCAGTCTTATGTAAATTCAGGATATCACACAAAGACACTTTATTTGTGAATGTGGAAAATGCCAAAAGGAAACCAGAAACCAGTCCCTCAGGATTTACAAAGTACATCTTGATGAGGTTGACAGGTTTCTATTTCAATATCATTGGAAAAGTGCAAATACGCACAAACCTCAGGAAAAGGGCCATTCCAGCAGTCAGGGGTTTAACCATGTGAACACATCAGGATAAGCTAATTCCCAGCGTCAGTAATGAGCACGTTCCTATGAGGGGTGAGAGGATCTGAACCCAACCATGGGACACTGGGTTAGAAAATTCCCCGCTCCAGGGTCTGAGCAAGTCCGACTCTGCCCCCTGGTGCTAAGGCAGTGGTTGGATTTGTAGTTTAACTGAAGATCCTTAACTCTAGGCTGAAGGTAAAAGTATATTATTAAAACGAGGAATACATGCAGACGGGCTGATTTTTGTATGGTGGTAAAAGAATCTACCTCGTAACCTACAAGTCTTTGAAACTGAAAACATATCCTTATATCAAAGTCCATACTGGGAAATAAATCTACTGTGTGACTTCTTACTTTAACATCCCAAACAACACAAATACCTCAGCACACCCACGCCCACCCCGCCAGCAGTCTGGAATTCCTCCTTGAGGCTGCTCAGCAGAGGACTAACAGACAAAAACCTCAGCTTCAAAGCAGGTAAAACCTGGGCAGAATCCGGCCTCAGAATCCACCTCCTTGTGTCCTCTGCCAAGGAACAGGTAAAGACTACTCACAACCTGAAGCCACTGGGACAAATGCCAACTCTGGATATGGACTGTATACTGGACACAGGCTACCTCCACCTGAAATGCCGGGGACCAAGAGTGTTTTGGATTTAGAATTTTTTTTTCCCAGGTTCCGGAATATTTGCATATATAATGAGGTATATATTGGGGAGGGGACCCAAGTCTAAACATGAAATTCACTTCTGTTTTATATACATACAGCCTGAGGGTAATTTTAAACAATAATTTTAATAATTTTGTGCATAAAACAGAGTTGGTGGTAAGTACTTAACTGTGGAATTTTCTACTTCTGGTGTCATGTTGGAGCTCAAAAAGTTTGGGATTGTGGAGCATTTCAGATTTTGGATATTCATATTAGAAATGCTCAATCTGTAACAGCACTATATCAAGATTACATTTCTTACACTGGATAATGTATTGTGATTACATAAAAGAATGTCTTTGTTCTTAGGAAATACAAGCTGAAGTGTTTAGGTATGAAAGTTCATGATGTCTTCAATTTACTCTCAAATGATACAACAAAATATTAATAATAGTTATACATGTATACTAATTGTGCGTGTGTGTGTGTGTGTGTGTGTGTATTACACAAGGGGGAAGCAAATCTGACAAAATGCTAACTGGTCAATTTAGGTGAAGGACATGCAGGATTTATCATACTATTCTGGGGTCTGTCAGTTTGGATTTTTTAATTAAAAAAATACACAGCTGTAAAATATGCATGAGAAAGTTCAACAACATCGTGACTGCTTCATGGCAATTACTTCAAAGTAGCTATCTTCTTAAAAACAGCAAACAGAAAAGTTCTAAAAAACCGTTTCAGGCTCCCATTCTGCTGCTGTTGCCTAGACACTTCCTCTGCCCACAGGGTTTTCCAGGACTGAAGGTGCACTGGGGACAAGTGTGAAGCAGAGGCTGAGGGGAACCAACCAGCCGCAGCAGCAAGTGTGAACCAGGGGCTGAAGGCAGCCCATGATCATAGCAACAAGTGTGAACCTGAGGCTGAGGGGAACCAACAGCCACAGCAGCAAGTGAGAACCAGAGACTGAAGGAGACCCAGTGGACATGGTGGTGAGTGTGAACCAGGGCAGCCGCTTGAAGGGAATCAGGTGGCACTCGAAGCGCTGGCTCCTCCCAATGCTGTAAGCACTTCCGTGTCCTCAGCAGCACCTGTCTGGATCCAGGAAGCTGTGTATGCCGGTCAGGAAGCGAGTCCTCAGCCTGCCTGTGCTTTTCACTTGCCTGTGCCAACGATGCTGCGCCGACAGGGCTCCCAGTTCTGGACTGCTGACCCCCGACACTATCAGCTCCTCAGGGCTCGTGTCAGTACTCAAGGATCGTGCACAGAACGGACCCTGTGCTCCCTGTAGCATGCAGGAGAGACTTGCTGTGTTAACAAACGAGCTGAAGGTCCAAACGAAGCCCACAAGGCAGTCTGGCGACAGTGGCTTGCCTGCTTGCCATCATGGGAGCTCTCTGTGGCTCTGTCTTGCCTAAGAGCTCCCGCTTCATTTCCACTGCCTGTAAGCTCATTCCAGCGAAACTCTGGAACCTACCTGGTCCCTCTACCCGGGATGGCGCAGCTGAAGGACCCAGCCTGACCTGACGCTTGGGCTCTACATGGCCTGGGCATTTCCTTTGCCTACCAAGGCTTCAGATTGTGTTTTTACATGTAACCCAGTTCTCAGGGAGCACGTTTCCGCTCCACCCTTCCAAAAATGGCAGGCTCTTCCTCAGTAGGCCCCGAGTCCTAGGGAATGCAAACGTAAGGAGGATGGCCAGAGGAGACCTGGTCAGCAAGCTGGAAGGAGCGGCTGGAAGGCAGGAGACAGAGCCAGCCAGGCAGGCTGGCAGGAGGCCTCACAGAAGCCCAGGAAGATGTGCTTCACAGAGGGAGAGTCTGGCCTGCAGTTGTTATCTCTTACTCACAGGTGACCTGACCTCCTGTGTCACAAAGAGAGCAGATGCCACCACCTGGAAGTGCCCACAATTTGCCAACAGTGAATCTGCTGCAGCACCCACACCTGTCCCTGTCCCTCCTCCTGAACCGGAAGAAGGATGCCCTGCCTTCCGTCCAAGGCTCTTCCCCAACAGGAGCCCGTGACCACACGCCACCTCCCACAATGTGGGTTGTCTCCTCTCTCCAGCACCTTTCTTTGTCTGAGACTTTCTCGGTCCTCCATATCCCCCAGCCAAAACCAAAACAAAACTCCCCCTAGACCTGTGACCTGCTGCAAATGGCTTTGCCAGGCTCCTCTCCACACTGCCAAACACGGTCAAACAGTCATTTTAGTGCTCTGTTTACCCTTCATTCCCTGCAGTCTGCTTTCTGCCCACTTCCAAACGATTGGAAGCATGCTTAGCAAAAGGGCCCATCGCTTTCACCTTCCTTTGGCTAAATCTGAGGTTCCCACTTCTTATCTTTCTTGCTGCCTCCCAGCAGCCTAACGCTGCTGACCACATTCCCTATTCATGAAGCGCTGTCTTCGTGGGACTGCAGCCTCTCCTGGTGTTCAACCCGCCTGGCCAACCCCCTCAACTCCTTTGAGAGCCCTTCTCTTTCTCCAACCACCTGCTCTTCAGACTTTCCGATGCAGCATTCCCCAAGCCCACCGTCCTAGGGGAGGAAACCCTGTCCCCATTATCTCGGAGTGCTGCCTGAGAGCCCCTGCCTACCGAGTGACTCCGATTGCCAGCCACATGCCGAGGACGGACACCTCATCTCTAGCTCCAGCCCAGACCCTCGTCTATGGGAGCTCTCCAAGGGCCCCTCAGACGCCTAAGCCTCAACATGCTCAGCGAACGGACTTGCCCTCTCACCTCCAGCCAAGTCCTTCTTGTGTTTCCTGGTTAATGACAAGTACCCATCTCAGCTGCTAAAGCCAGATGCTGGGTGCTTCTACCTCTCCCTCCCTCACTCTGTGGCTACAGTCTCAAGTCCCTGAGGGTTTACTTCTTCAATGTGGCTCCCAAATGCAGTTGCTTCTCCCCAGTCCATAGCCACCACTCTAGCTCAGACTACAGTCGCCTCCCTGAGGTCACAGGAAGCCCAGCCTTCCAATACCTGGGCCCCGATTTAACCCTTTGAGCCCAGCTTCACACACAGTCAGAGTGATGCCTATAAAGGGTGGATCTGATCACTTCACTAACCTTATTACTATATAGTCATGTATTGTGTAACAACATGGGTACATCCTGAGGAGTGCATCCTTAGGCGATTTTGTTACTGCATGAACATTCCACAAACCTGGGTGGTGCAGCCTATGGCCCCAGGGCTACAAACCTGTACAGCATGTCACTGTCCTAAATACCAAAGGCAACTGCAACACATTGGTAAATATGTGTGTAACTCAACAGAGCTAAACTTAGAAAAGCCACAGTAAAAATACAGTATAAAAGATTTTAAAACGGCACACCAGTTAGGGCACGTCCCACGAGTGGAGGCTGCAGGGCTGGAAGTTGTTCTGGTGAGTGAGTGAGGGATGGGGAGTGAACGCAAAGGCCTGGGACATGACAACACTACTGCAGACTTCATCAACCCTGCACACTTAGGTGACACTAGTTTCTTTTTAGAAAGCAGGATTTAGCTGGGCTCGGTGGCTCAGCCTGTAATCCTGCGCCTTTGGGAGGCTGAGGTGAGTGAATTGCCTGAGTCCGCGGGTTCGAGACCCATCT
>NW_007231539.1:53128-59833 GCF_000164805.1 Carlito syrichta | reverse complement strand
AACCCCAACAAAAAAAAAAAAAAAAGAAAGCAGGATTTACTGAGAGGACAGAAAAGCTCCCACAGTGGGAGGGAACCCAAAGGGGTTGCCCAGACACTAGTTTATTTTAAAATGTTTTTCTTCAATGGCAAATAAACCTTAGCATAGCATAACTTTTTTACTTTATAAAATTTTAATTTTTAAAAATTGTTTGACTTAACTTACAACACAAACACATTGCACAACTGCACAAAAATATTTCTTGCCTTATTCTATAAGCTTTTTCTTATTAAAAAAATTGTTTTTTCTTTTTAATTTTTAAGACTTTTTGTTAAAAACGAAGACACAGGCTGGGCACGCCTATAATCCCAGCACTTTGGGAGGCCCAGGTAAGAAGACTGCCTGAGCTCAAGGGTTTGAGGCCAGCCTGGGCAACATAGCGAGACCTCATCTCTACAATAAATCAAAAAATTAGCTGGGCATGATGGTACGTGACTGTAGTTCCAGCAACTTAAAAGGTTGAGGCAGAAAGATCACCTGAGGCCAGCAGGTTGAGGCTGCAGTGGCTGTGAGCGTGTCACTGCACTCCAGCCTGGGTAACAGAGTGAGACTCCAACTCAAAACAAAAACAAACAAAAACGAATACACAACACAATTAGCCTCGGCCTGCACAGGGTCAGGATGGTCAAGACAGGAATTTTGCACCTCCAAAATAATCTATGGGATCCACATCACACACATGGTCTGTCACAGGCAAAACATCACTATGCGGCACTTGACTATACTTAACAGTGTGACCGGCCACACTGTGGAGACGTCAGAGGTTATCTGACTACTGTAATCAAGCAAGCAAGAGGAGCATGTGTGGAAAGCAAATGGTGTGACAAGGAGTTTTCAAACACCGCAGCAGAAGCCCAAGTGCCATGTATTTCCCAACAAACAAAAACACAATTTTCCAGGTGCAAATGCTCAACACAGGAACATTAACAGATGCATTTCTGAAGAAAGAAATTGAGAAAGGGGTAGGCTGCAAGAGGGTCCTGTAAGTGGTGAATGTGTTTAGCCATGAACAGCCAGTGGCTACACGAGCATGATGACCTCAACCTGGTGGTGAGTAACAGACACAGGCAGGCCTGACGTGTTCCGTCAGCTGCACGGGACAAGGGTTAAGGCACCTGGCAGCCTTGCATTGTTCAGAGGGTAAAGACACTGGCTAACTCTAAACTCTAGCAGTAATCACAAAAGAATAAAAACAGAATGGACTTCTTTTTTTCTTTTTTGAGTTGGAGACTCACCCCATCACCTAGGCCGGAATGCAGTGGCATGCTCACAGCCACCGCAGCCTCGACCTGCTGGGCTCCATGATCCTTCCGCCTCAAGAGTTCCAAGTAGATGGAACTACAGGTACGCACTACCATACCCGGCTAATTTTTGATTTATTGTAGAGACGAGGTCTCGCCAAGTTGTCCGGGCTGGTCTCGAACCCGCGGGCTCAGGCAATCCAGTCACCTCAGCCTCCCAAAGTGTTGGGATTACACATCTGAGCATCTGAGCATCTGAGCCTGGCCCAGAATGGACAACTTGCAAATGTACAGAGGGAGGAGAGAAATAAAGAAGACCTGATGCAGAAAAGAAGAGAAAAGGAGGAGTAGAAACAGAAATAAATAGAAAACAAAGCAAAATAAGATGGAAAACAAAGCAAAATAAGATGGAAAAAATACATGCAAATATCAGTAAACAAAATGAATGAAAACTAATTCAATCCAATGGTTAAAAGATTATCAGGTTGGATTAAAAAAATCCAGTTTATGCTGGTTCTGAGACTTTCCCATAAGAACAAATATAGGGTGAATCTATGAGTAGAGAGAAAAATAGGACAGGAAAATATTAACCAAAGAGAAGCTGGCAGCGAAAACAATATCAGACAAAATAGAGATGGGGAAGAATAATAGGGATAAAGAGAATCTCTATAAAATGATAACTGGAAAAAATTCCCCAGAATATTCTATAATATTCTGTGCACTTAATAACATGGCCTCAGGATATTTAAAGACAAACAGAATTGAGAAGCTGGGTCTGTAATTGACATATTCAGAGCACAGAGCTCTGGACCCAACAAGAGAAAAGTCACTGTTCCAAGCACACAGGAAACATACACAAAAATTGGTCTGTCCCAGGTCACAAAGCAAGTCTCCACCAACATTAAGGAATCGAAATCATACAGTCCACAAGCTCTGACCACAAACACAATACGGTAGAAATCAGCAACAAAAGGTAAGTAGAAAAGACAAGAATGGCAGGCAGGGCCTGGGGGCAGTAGGTGGGTCTGAGGTGATGATCATATAGCAGCTACCACAGAGGGTTGTTATGAATACTAAATGGGCTTAGAAGAGTGCCAGACTTACAGTAAACATTCAGTAAACACTAGCTGCTTGGTATTTCTTACCTGTCTAAAGAATCAGTTATGATTCCCAGGTAAGAGTTGGCTAAAAGAATCAAGATGGAACGAGAAAAGGGGGCAGGCACAGTCTGCCTTACAGCTAAAAATGTAGATATAGTTACACTCACTAAATGTTCACCTCAAAGGCTGCATTTCTCTGTCTCAAGTGACTCTGACAACCACAGACACCAGAGTGTCTCTGTGAGACTGCTACTGCGGTATACAGCATATACCCACTCCCTGGTCATCTCGTTGAAAGCAGGGGTTCTCAACCAAGACACCCCTTACATTTGGGTCCGGGTGATTCTTTGTCACAGGGGTCTGTGTGCACTGCAGCAAGTTTAGCAGTGTCCCTGACCTCTAGTCACTAGATACCAGGAACCTACTACCCCCCTCCCCAAGATGAGACAAGCAAAAAAAGTCTCCAGATCCAGCCAAATGTCCCCTGAGGGAAAACCACCCAGTTAAGAATCACTTCAAGCCAGCTCCGTGGCTCAGCCTGTAATCCCGCGCCTTTGGAAGGTAAGGTGAGTGGATTGCCTGAGCCCGCGGGTTTGAGACCCGCCTGGGCAACTTGGCGAGACCTCATCTCTACAATAAATAAAAAATTATCTGGGCATGGTAGCACATGCCTGTAGTTCCAGCTACTCGGAAGGCTGAGGCAGAAGGATCGCCAGAGCCCAGCAGGTCGAGGCTGCGGTGGTCGGGAGTGGCCACTGCACTCCAGTCTGGGTGACAGTGAGACTCCAACTCAAAAAATAAAAATCAAAATAAATAAAAATCAAAAAAAGAATCATTTCAAAACGTAAACTTTTCCAAGGGGATGCAAATCAGACCCCTGGTACCAAGAACTCCAGGGGCCTCAATAAAACTGCCTGAGGAAGGGATCCAGTGAGGAGAATGGATAGATTATGCAGGGCTCCACACAGCCCCACCTCACGCCACAGACAGTTCATGCGGACAGGCTGGAAGGCAGAGCACACAGAGGACATTTCAGTCTTGATGAAAAGAAGCTACACGGATATCTGAGTGTGTTCTTTAAACACTCTGCCTCCAGAAACCAAACGCTGTAACATTTGTAATGGGCAGAGCGATTACACGGAGCTTTGGCCTTGAAATCGCCAAGCTTTCAGTCTCCGTTAATATTCTCAAGGGGCAGGGCTGGCCCTCTTCCATCTTCAAGATGATTCAGGTTTCCTGGAGAACAAAATGAGCCTCTAATGCCCAATATTTTCTCTCTGACAGATGGTTTCAGATGTATCAAAGTGCTAATCCTTGCTGAGGTATAGGTCTCAAGGAAGGAGAGTTTGGCTTTTAGAATGATAGGACTTGAATGATTAAGGAGGAAAATTACTCCCAGGATATTCACCATTACCATGTGAGCAACTGGTCTAAATGAAGGAAACCAGCAGAATCTGAAACACGATTTGAGGGAAGAGAGGGAAAACCCAAAAACCGAAGTTAACAGTTCGGGTTTGAAATATTTCCGCTCAAAGACATCTTTGGGAGTGGAAGTGAACAGCAGTAAAAACAACTTTCAGCTCAGGGTAACCAGGGTTCCATCTGCCTCCCACCAACATTCCCGGGAGGGTCTGGAGACAGAGGCCTGGGGCCGAAGCTCTGCCTTGCCACTTACTAGCTGTGTGACCTTGGGCATGTTATAAAAACCTCTCTGAGCCTCAGTTTCCTCATCTGTAAAACGGGTGTATGTTTTACACGCGTCTCAAGGTGAGGCTGTGCAAATTCAATGACCCAAGGTATGCCTAACCTGACCCATCCCAAGCGTTCAGCGAATGTTAACTGTAAGTACGAATTAGTATTCCGTGTGGATTTATTGTGTGCAGACCTGCTTTCACATACATTACCACCTCTGAGGCTCACAGGAGGTTTGGCAGTTTTATTACAGATAGTGTAGAAATGGATATATATATATATATTATAATACATAATATATATTATAGATATAATATATATATATTATGTGTGTGTGTATATATATATATATATACTTTTTTTTTTCAATTGGGATCAAGTCTCTGACGCTCAGGCTGGAGTGCAGTGGCAAGGTCACGACCACCGCAGCCTCAACCTGCTGGGCTCAGGCGATCCTTCCAAACAGCTGGAAATACAAGCGTGCGCCACCACGCCCCGCTAATTTTTTGCTTTCTTGTAGAGATGAGGGCTCGCCAAGTTGCCCAGGTTGGCCTCGAACCCGTGGGCTCGGCAATCCTCTCACCTCGGCCTCCCGGCGTGCTGGGATGACAGGTGTGAGCCGCCACGGCTGACCTTGGCACGGACATTTATGGATAAGGATGCTGAGGGTCCGAGAGGCTGTCACTTGCCTACGGTCATTGAGCCGCACATGGGAGGACTCGAACCCAGCTCTTCCTGACCCCCGAGTCAAGTTCTTTCCACTGCACTACGATAATGGGGGAGGGGTAACTACTGGGGCCAGGACACCGCGCAGGGTCAGAGGTCACTCACGGTACTCCTCCAACCTCATGAGGGGCCGGAAGTAGATGGGGTAGAAGGCGGCGCCGACCAGGGAGACGAAGCCGCCAAAAATGAGCGCGGTTCGCAGGTTCCGGGACATGGCGCCCGGCCGAGGGCCGCCAGACCAGCCGTGGGGACCGCACTCTCCGAAACCGCGCTCGGGACTCGCGGGCCGTGACCCCGCTCGGAAGAGGCGGAGCGGCGTTCGCTTCCGGGCCTTGGGGGTGGGACGAGGAGGCGGGACAAGGGGCCGGGGTGGAGTCAGACGCGAGGCCGAGGGGGCTGGGAGCAGGGAGGTGGGGGCGGGGCTAGGGGATGGGTGGAGAAAGGCGGGACCGAGTGGAGCCGGGAAGGGGCGGGGCCTAGGACTGGGGGCGGGGTTAGGGCCGGGGATCCGCGGCCGTGTGCTTGCTGCTCGCCGTCTCGGCCCGCCGTGGGTGGTGGTGGATTGAGAATGGAGCATCGGCTGGACTCGGTTCCCGCGAGCCCTGTTCTGCCTCTTTTCCCTCCTCTCGGCTTGGTTTCTCCCTCAGCAGTTCCACTCACCACCCTCCAGATCTCCTTGACCACCCCCCCTTTACCAACCCACACTTTCTCGTCCTTCCCCCATTGAGTCCCTCTTTAGTGGCTGTCTACAGGAGTTGGAATCTATGACTCGCTCGTTTGATCCTTGTGTGAGTGGACCATTTTCCAGGAGATGGAATCACGGCTCCGCTTTGGACAAGTCGCTCCACCTCCTCCAGGCGTTGTTTTTTTAATTTAATTTTATTTATTTTAAAGATGTGGGGTGCAGTTCAGAATTAGGTATACAAGTGGTCATTGTACAGGTCAAGTTTGGACCTCCCTTTGGTCCCCACTTCGCCTGGTTTGAGATCAGGTACCCTTATTAATGTTATGTGTCTCCCCCCTCCCCTGGCAGTTTCCCGCTACTGCCAATCCCTTTCTTATAGTATGATAAATGTTCAGGGTCCGCTTATGAGTTAAAACATGTGGTACTCAGTTCTTTGTTTCTGTGATAGATCACTGAGTATTATAGATTCTAAATCCATCCAAGTGCTGCGAAGTCCATAATTTTGTCCTGTATGGCTGCATAATACTCCGTCGTGTCTATGTATCACTTTTTAAAAAAATTTAGTCCATTTTTGATGGGCAGCACAGTTGGTTTCATGTTTTTGCTATTGTGAATAGTGCTGCAATAAACATATGTCCAGATATCTTTTTTATAGAATGATTTTAGTTCCTCTAGTATATTCCCAGAAGAGGAATTAATTGTTGGGTCATGTAGAAGGTCGATTTTCAGATTTTTTTAGGACTTGCCACACTGTTTCCCACAGAGGTTGTACTAGTTTACACTCCCACCAACAGTGTAGAAGCATTCCCTTTTTCCCACATCCTCTCCAGCATCTGCTGTTTTTTGAGTTATTGATGATGGCCTTCCTGACAGGAGTTAGGTGGTATCTCAGTGTGGTTTTAATTTGCATTTCTTTGATGATTAGTGAGGCTGAGCATTTTTTCCTGTTTCTTTTGGCTGCAGTTTGTGTGGATGGGAGACAAAGTGGTAAATTGCCTGGTGAAGGAAGACCAGCAGGGCCATTCTGAAACTGGAACCCCAGAACCTCCTGAACCAAGACTAGCTTGGAAGAATGCTGTTTCCGCATTCAAACTACAAGTGTGTCTTTTCTGACTCTGTTCTTTCATCCCTTCCTCTCCTTTTCCCTGTGCTGGGATGTCAGGGTTATGGATGATTAGGCAGGGATCAGGGCAGGGCAGAGGGCCACAGGCCAGTCCCACCA
>NW_007231539.1:27428-52965 GCF_000164805.1 Carlito syrichta | reverse complement strand
CTCAGATTCCTCCGTTTTTCAATTCCATCTTTTATAAATAGGAATGATGCCAGCAGCAGGGGGTGGGGAGCAAAGAGAATATTTATCTTGACCCCAGTAGCATTATTTAGTCCACAGAAGATCTATAATCCTTCTAAAATGATATGGAGAGCACAGGGCTCTTTCTTTGTAGTTTTATAGTTGCATCAAGTTTCCATCTACCTCTGTGGCTGCAGAAGCACATAAATCAGTTGTTCAGTCTGTCTGCAGATTTATGGCTATCTGCCATGCCCCAAACACCAGGCAAAGTGCTAGGGGGACACAAAGATGAATAAGATGTGACCCCTGCTCTCCAGGGTCCTGGCACCATAGATGAAAAGATAGAATATATACATGAAAAGATAACTAATGACTGGCACTGCCTGTTGCCGCTGAGTGATATGGTTCTGCAGGTTACGAAATTCAGAGGAGGAAGACAGATGACAGTGTGGTGAGGCGGCTGATCCTCAGGCATTTCCGGAAGCTTGCTAGGGTGAGGACGGGAAATTGCACAGCACGGAGGGGACCTGGGACACCCTTTGTATCACAGGATAAAAAATACCCAGGCATACAGCCTGGGCCACATAGCGAGACCTCGTCGCTACAAAAAATTTTAAAAATTAGCTGAGTATGGCGGTGCACACCCGTAGTGCCAGCTTCGGGAGGCTGATGCAGAAGGATCGCCGGAGTTGAGGAGGTCGAGACGGCGGGGAGCCATGACTGTATCCCTGAACTCCAACCTGAGCAACAGAGTGAGACCCTGGCTCAAAAGAAAAGAAAAAGAATATCTTCTGGGGAACCACTCTTCTGCCGCTCTTGGGCCATGAGGAAGTTGCCCCCCCGCACTCCTCTTGCTTCCTCCCAGCGTCGACCCACTGGGCTCAGACGATCCTTCCACTTCAGCCTTCCAAGTAGCCGGAACTACAGGTGCACGCTACCGTGCCCAGTTAATTTTTAAAATTTATGGTAGAGATGAGGCCTCGCCAAGTTGTCCAGGCTGATCTCAAACCCATGGGCTCAGGCAATCCTCTCACCTCAGCCTCCCAAAGTGCTGGGATTACAGGCTTGAGCCACCGCGCCCAGCCCCAAGGTAGTTTCATCTTCCTGGCTCCTTAGCCCACATTGAGCCAACCACAGTCTATCCCAGCTATTGGAAGCTAGATTTGAACTTGAGGGAATGAGCCTCTGGGGCTACAGTGGGCCACCATTTAGGGACTGAGGAGGAGGTCAGTAGAGCAGAAGGAAAGAAACCAGATGCCATTGTCACCTTGAAATGAGATCTATCCCTAGACCGCCAATAATGTGAACCAATAATACCCCCCTTTCACCGAAGCCAGGTTGAGTTGGGTTCTGTCTTTTACAACAGAAGGAGTTCCAGATGAAATCTCTGCGGATGTGATTCCGCTTAACACCTCCAAGAGTTGTGTATGGCAAAGATGACTCTATTTTATAGATCCAGTCGCTGAGAACCAGAGACCTGAACTCCCTCGGGGTCACACAGCTTCGGCTGAGGGCTTAGTCTGTGACTCCTGATCCAAAGTGCTCTTCTGCAATATCGTGATGTCTCCATGTGCAAGCTTGGCAGAATAGCCAGCCAAGCCCCATGCGCAGGCCCCTGCAAGCCAATAGGGAGGGTGTCAGGAGAATGAGGCATCACAGTGAGGTCCCAGAAGTGCCTCCAAGGCAGGGACAGATCCAGTGTGACAGATGAACCACTCTCTCTTCGACCTGATGTGGCAAGTGACTCGTGGCATCTGTCTCCTTCATGCCAATGTAAAGGTGTTAGCTCACCAGCAGAAATGATTAGCCCATCTGTAGTGTTGTATGGATGATTGGCAGAAAACAGTTACTTATCACTTACCTGCCATCACGTCCTACCAAATGCAAGTTCAACTCAGTGCTTCCCCATTTTGGAGAAAACCACACTCCAGTTTTTCTTTCCCAGTGACCTATCAATTCTATCAGCAAATACCTATTGTATGTCCATGCAGAGCGCCATACTGGTTGACTGGGAACACAAAAAGAATCAGTCAATATTTGTGAATTCAACAGTGGTTCACAGAGCCACCAGGCACAGTATGCCAGACACCTTTTGGGGTGTGGTGGACGCAGCAGTGACGGAAATGGCAGTCTATTGTCTTCGTGGCATCCATACTGTGATACAGGGATAACACATGGCAGTGGACAGTAATTGCTTTCCAGCCACTCTGTTTTTCCTAATAGTAACTCTGGTGTCTTTTGGAAAATGACCTCTCATCTTGTAGGTATCTTTTGGAGAATGACCTCTCATTCTTGGTTGGCTGTACATCCAGGGGCCCTGTGTGTTCCTAATCACAGCTACCGTTAAGCCTTGTAGAAGGCTGGGCGCGGTGGCTCCCACCTGCAATTCCAGCACTTTGGGAGGCTGAGTCAGGAGTATCACTTGAGTTTGAGACCAGCCTAGGCCACCTAGGCCACATAGGGAGATCTTGTTGCTATTAAATTTTTAAAAACTTGTAGGACACGTGCCCTCTATAGTTGCTGTTATAGCGCTCACCAGTGCCTTTGGAGAGGTATCTCCATGTTCAGAGAGAGAAGCTGAGGCCGAGTGAGAAGGACTCCGTCATGCGGGTGGTGAAAGGCAGAACCGGGATTCAGGCGGCAGGCTGTCTGCTTCCAGAGACTGCTCTGACCCACCAATCTGCAACGCCTTGCCAAGTCAGTGAGCGTGTTGCCTGGGTGTAGGAATGATCCAGCCTGGTCCGATTGTTCTTTTTCTCACAGACGTCAGGCTTAAGAGAACAGTGACGCAAAGCCAGACGACACTGTTGCAGTGGATTTCTTCTGCTGACGTCCTGAGGTCGGGACTGTGTATCTCCCGCTTGCCCATATTCCTGGAGCTTCCCTGGTTGTCCCCCCCTTGCCATCTGATTCTCCAGTGTTCATTATATTCTTCACCTTAGTAAACTCCCTTTGGACTTGAGTTAGTCAGCATCAGTTTCAGTGGCCTCTAGGAGCCCAGATAGATACAGAAATTAACACAATTACCTCCCACACACAGCAGAGATGAAAACACTTGGGGCCTCCTTGATGTGCTAAAGTTTGGGAAAGCCAAAGGAAGTCTGGGTCTGGGGGACAGTATTTGTGCAGAGAGAGAGCGAGCTTGAGAGAGGCAGGGAGATAGGATGCGAGTCAAATATGTCGGAAATCCTAGGGCATATGTTTTCACCTCAATCACTAGGGAAAATATTGGATTGAGATCCTCTCTGGCACTTTCTCCTTCTTCCCTGGGATGTGAAGACTGAGGGCTGGGCGGAAGCAGACCACTAAAGGTGTATGGCACGGGGTTCAGACAGACATCAAAGTTAATCTGCTCTCTGATCTAAGCAAAATGATGATGAGGGTTTCCTGGGACAGCAGCTTCACTAATTGTGGCACTGCAGCCCCACAGGTGTATTTTTAGAATGTTGTGAATTCCTGGGAAGTCACACTACTGTCTGTAGAAAAACAGACTGGAAGCTTGGGCTTTGGAGCAGATCGGATTCTCATACAGGACCCTCCAGGCCTGTGCTGTTGAGAGTAAAAAGAGGCAGTGGGGAAAATGCTGCTGTTATATGGGGTGCTATGACTCCCCAAGACTCCATCCATCTGTATAAACATGTCCGATTTGGGTCATATATCAAGTTTTCCCTCTTTGTTCTGCTCCTTCCGTGTAAGAGATTGCCCAGATGTCTGTCTTGGCTAATCCCTTGCCATGCTATGTATTCCAGAATTTTTTTTTTTTTTGAATGGGGGGTCCACTCTATTGCCCAGGTTAAAGTGCAGCAGCACAACATGGCTCACCGCAGCCTCGACCTCCTGGGCTCAGGCGATTCCTCCCTCACAGCTTCCCAAGTAGCGGAACTACAGGCACATGCCATCATGCCTGGTTAATTTAAAATTTTTATTTCTGTAGAAATGAAGTCTTACTACGTTGCGTAGGCTGGTCTCAAACTCCTGAAATCAAGCCATCCTTCTGCCTTAGACCCCCAAAGTGCTAGGATTGCGGGCCACCGCACCTGACTATACCTCACAATTTTAACTCCTGGCTTTATGACTTCCAGAGCACGTGACCCAAGCTTTCTGCTGAACTCTGGCATCACCTGCCGGGTGGACAGCTTTAGTCAACACCTGCTTGCCCCAGCTCCCTCCTCGCTGCCACTGACCCTGGCTGGGTTTGAGGCCTCATCAGCTCTCCCTGGCCATGGCTTCCTAACTGGTCTCGCACGTGCCACCCTCCAACACTAAGCCATCTCATATAGGGCAGCTGGAGTTATCGGCTGAAGACATAGGCCTCATCCACCACTGCCCTGCTCAGAAGCCAGAGTATGGCCCTCAGCCCTTGGTCAACTGTGCTGCATCCATGAGCCTCTGCCGCGTGAATGATAGCTCTCCTCATCTGGGTGGCCATGATCTGTGCCTGTGGCCACGGCTGATTCAGTCAGCATGGATGTTTGGCCCCGACTGCAGTCAAAGGTCAAAACCTCTGTCTAAGCCAGGTGCAGCGGCTCATACCTCCAACCCCAGCAGTTTGGGAGGCTAAGTAGGCTAACATCACTTGAGAAGTTCGAGACAAGCCTGGGCTACACATCAAGCCCTCCGTCTCTAAAAAAACAAATTAGTCAAGCGTGCTGGTACGTGCCTACAGTCCCAGCGATTCTGGAGGCCAAAGCAGGAGAATTGCTTGAGCGCAGGAGGTCAAGGCTGCCTCAAGCTATGATCATGCCACCGCACTCCAGCCTGGGCGACAGAACGAGAATCTGCCTCTAAAAAACAAACAAACTAATAAAAAAATCTCTGTCGAACTGGAGACTGGGCTGACCCAGTCAGACTCTCTATCTCTGGAACTTCAGCTGGAAAGTCAGGGAGAATCAGGAAGTCATGAAGGAACGGATGTTCCGCAGAGCACAGAGTGGCAGTGGCAGCTCCGAGGGGGCTGTGAGCAAGCCTTCATCCTGGGGTATGAGTCAGCCGGAGCTGGGCGAGGGATGGGGAGGGGGTTGCCTGGGAATCGCAGGAAGCAGAGCACAAGGGAGGAGAATTAAAACGAAGAGCTGCAAATTCCTCCTGCTGAGAAGCTACAAGATACCCCGAGCCCCAGAACTACCTGGGATTCATTCATTCAGTGTTTTTCGACATTTTTGTGGTGCACCCACTGTGTACCGGGAACTCTTCTAAACCTGAAACATAGTGTTTACCATCATGGGCCTACAGTCTACTGGGGAGGCAAGTGATACATCGATTTTTTTAAAAGGCAATAATAGGAGCCTTAAGTGCTGGGAAGAAAGACGGAGCCGGCAAGGACACTATGGAGGGAGGTGACAGAAACCTTAATGGAGGGAAGGAGCCATGTGACTTTTTGAGAGAACAATCCAACAATCCAGGTGGAGGGGCCTAGGTGTACAGAAGTGCTGAGCCGGGAGCGTGCTAAGCCCAGAATGTCCTCTGTGGCTGGGAAGAGGGAGCGAAGGAGATAGTGACAGGAAATCGGATCCGCGAGGTCGCTGGGTGAGAACCCCCTGCCGTGGGCCCCCATTGGCCATCGGAAGGACTCAGGGAGCCCCCTAGGGCTTTGAGCAACTTCTGATTCCAGGGTCTGTCTGGGAGGCCCAGGGCTCCATGGTTCCTGTTCTTTCCGCAGATTCTTGCTTACTCTTAAAGCCACATTGTTGTTTTTGTAAAGCCCCTTTCTTTGGAAGGGCCAGAATGAGTCTTCCTTCCTGGCAACAACAACAACAAAAAAGCCTGTCCCCAAAGCTGCCATGTTTTGGCCTGAACAACTTTCTCCACTTTGCTTTTGTGGTCTTAGCCCATCTCTCCCAGCCCTCTGCTCTGCAGCCCTGGTCTGTTTGCCACGTGCTGACTGCAGTCTGTCTTTGCCCACCTCTGCTTCTGATCTAACTCTTCCCTCTCTTTGTTTGTTTGTTTTGAGTCGGGTCTCACTCTGTCACTCAGGCTGGCATGCAGTGGCATGATCATGATTCATCACAGCCTCTATCTGCTGGACTCAGGTGATCTGTCGTCTGCCTCAACATCCCGAGTTAGCTGGGACTACAGGCATGTGTCACCACACCTGGCTAATTTTTTATTTTTTGTAGAGATGAGGTCTCGCTGTGTTGCCCAGGCTGGTCTTGAACTCCTGGGCTCAAGCAGTCCTCCTGCTTCTGTTATGGTCTGAGTAACGATTGACTGCTCCCCTTGATACCAATAAGTCAAAGAGGCAGGGAACTGAAGTCAAAGAAGTTTATTTTTGAGTTTGAATCCAGGGAGCAAAGCTGGAGTCGAGGTCTTTCTGAAATGGTTCTGGGTTTGAGTCCAGCCTGGGCAACTTGGTGAGAACTCATCTCTACAATAAATCACAAAAATTAGCCGGGCATGGTGCCATGTGCCTGTAGTTCCAACTACTTGGAAGGCTGAAGCGGAAGGATTGCCTAAGCCCAGCAGTTTGAGGCTGCGGTGGCCGTTAGCATGCCGCTGCACTCCAGTCTGGACGACAGAGTGAGACTCCAAGTCAGAAATAAAAATAAAATAAAAATAAAATGATTCTGCTCACCTTCCAGGCTTTTACAGTTCGCTTTTATAAGTCTAGAGTTGTTAAGGACCTATACATTAGCCACGTGACCAACAGAGCATTGTATAGAACTTGAGTTTCAGCCACATTTACTGACAGTGACATTTTTTGGTCCAGACTTCCTGGTGCCAGATATCAGAGGTAGTATCTTATAGCTTTTATCAGTAGGGCCCGGCAGAAGCGTTAATCAAGTTTGCCGTAGAGTAAAGGGAGATTACAGGGCCAAAGACATCATGCATTACACAAAAGTTATACAAATAACAAAACGTGTGGTTACATTGATACAACAGTTATACAAATCACAAGGCTTACAATTACATCCATGCTATAGTATTCAAACTTAAAACCACTCAGAAGAAGGGAGTACATGAAGATTTGCATCTTTCAGTTGATTGGAAGTCAAGGATCCCCTGAAGCTACTTGCTGGGAGTGCATAGGCGATAAAGGGAAGCGCCTTTCTTAGCTCTCAGGAATATTGTTCCGGAATGTACAGGAGCACTTGAGCCCTTGCCATGACCTTCTCTAGGGGCTGTGACAACATGGACAGACATTAGCAGGACTCTGTATCACCTCGGCCTCCCAAAGTGTTGGAATTATAGGTGTGAGCCACCGCGCCTGGCACACTCTAGCTCTTGATAGAAGCAGTGACAAGAAATCTGCAGTTCTCAATAATGTATCGCAGCTTTCGTTCTTTTTCCACATACTGATGATAGTTTGTCACCTTTTGTCTTATGTTACAGTTAAGTGTCTCTTTACCTCACAGACTAGATGTTCAACTCCTGTAAAAGATTACATCTTGGCCAGGCTCGGTGGCTCAGCCTGCAATCCCAGCACTTTGGGAGGCCGAGGCGAGTGGATTGCCTGAGCCCGTGGGTTCGAGACCTGCCTGGACAACTTGACGAGACCTCATCTCTACAATAAATCAAAAAATTCACTGGGTGTGGTAGTGCACGCCTGTGGTTCCGCCTACTTGGAAGGCTGAGACAGAAGGATCACTGGAGCCCAGCAGGTTGATGCTGGGGTGGCCGTGAGTGTGCCACTGCACTCCAGGCAGGGCGACAGAGGGAGACTCCAACTCAAAAAAAAAAAGGTTACATCTTATTTAACCCCATGCTTTCGGTGTAATAACCATGATAACAGCAGCAAGCATTTATTAAGTTCCTCTAGTATGTGTTTGATCTTGTTTAATCTCTACCATGCCAGGATAGACGTCCCCATGTTCCATATTGGAAACTAAGGCACAGAGAGATTCAGCCTTGCCCAAAGCCACATAATTGACAAGTGAGGGAGTCAGGATTTGAATCCATTTAAGGCCCTGTAATTTTATTTCTTTCTTTCTTTTTTGAGTCAGGATCTCGCTCTGTCACCCAAGCTCAAGTGCAGTGGCACAATCATGGCTCATCACAGCCTCAACTTCCTGGCCTCTGGCAATCCTTCTGCCTCAGCCTCTCAAGTAGCTGGAGCTATAGGCATGCATCACCATGCCAGCTAATTTTTTGACTTTTGTAGAGATGGGGGTCTCACTATGTCGCCTAGGCTGGTCTCGAACTCTTGATCTCAAGCAGTCCTTTAGCCATAACCTCCCAAAGTGCTGGGATTACAGGCATGAACCACTGCTTGGCCAAGAGCCTGTATTCTTATTTTCTCTCTTCTATTGCCATCTCACAGTATTGGAACTGACTTAGGAGGTCCAGATCACTATAACAAATTATCATAGACCGAGTGGCTTACACAACAGACATTTTTTTTCTCACTTGTCCGGAGGCCGAGAAGTCCAAGATCAAGGTGCAGGCAGATCCCATGTCCGGTGAGGGCCTGCCTCCTAGTTTGATGACTGCCTTCTTCTTGTATCCTTCCATGGTGAAAAGCGAGGAAGAGAGCTCTCTTTTTATAGGGTCATTAATCCAGTCATGAGGGCCCCATCCTCCAGACTTTGTTTCAACCTGTCACCTCCAAAAGATCCCACCTTGAAATACCATCACATGGGTGATTATGTGGGATGGGGGTGCGTGGACTCACAAGCATGCAGTCCATGGCAGACACCAAGGAAATGTGCTGGTGCCACTGAAGTCAGTCAGTGCTGGTGCTACTGAAGTGTCACTGGGCAGAAGAACAAAAGGGAAGAAAGAATAAGGAACATGGAGGCTAGGCATTGGGGCTCACTGTAATCACAGGGCTTTGGGTGGCCAAGAAGGGAGGATTGCTTAAGGCCGGGAGTTCAAGACTAGTCTGGGCAACAGAGTGAGACCCCCATCTCTACAAAACATTAAAATAAGATTAGAAAGAATGCAGTACAGAAAGTGAGGGGTGGTACAGAGTCGTCAGCACATGCTCCTGGTGGCTCCAGCCAACACACTGTCCAGAGTTTCAGAGTTGGGCACCCTTGGGCACCCTTGGATGGAGTGCAGAGAGCTTGGGAGCCCAGTGAGGAGTGGGAGTATTTATGGGGTCTGAGTGCCTGATGCAAAACTTTCCTCCAGAACTGCAATTTTCTATCTGCCAAGATAAGTGATGGAGGTTTATGGTTCACGTTGTAGCACATCCGCCCAGGCCAGCGACCTACAACTCTGAATTTCTGGCCTGCCTCCTTCCAGCCAAAAGTGAATCTAGATTTACTTGTCATCGGAAACAAGCACTATCTCCCTGCTTGGTGAGATCCTAGTTTTAGAAGATTCTGCTTTTATCCTGGGAGTATCAATCTCTGTGTACAAGGTCCCTTTCTGTGCTGCAAGAGATGCTTAAACCTAAGGTAAGAGCAAACTTCATATCCCAGGAGATGGCAGATACAATTTCAGATGCTTTACATTAAACGACTTCTTCTACTTCTGTTCTTTTATGAGCATAAGGTCATCAATGGGCCAAAAATCTGAAAAACAGTCTCAGCTCCTCAAGGTGAATGTGAACAGTCAGTGCAAACACACTGGAAGCACAGAATTTATTTAGCCTCGCTCCCTTGTCATCCTGTATTCGTAGGCTGACCTTTCCCCATCCATACCCACACCATTCCACCATTCCCAAAGGACATCATCTGTGAATGGTGGTCACCTGTGGAAACACTGCAGAGCAAGCTTGTTTCTGGTACTTCACACACATGGTTATGTGGCCCTTAGACTCAGGTAGGGATGTATTTCCGGGTTGCCTGGTTGGCTGATGTTCTTAATTTTTGACAATTGAGCCATTCCTTAGCCCCTGGGAGGGTAAAATAGTGTACCATTTATTAAAAATATTCCCTTAAGACCCTACCAAGAAAGTCTGAAATGTTGAAACTCTGCCAAACCATATAGAAATCCTGTGATGGTTTAATCGTAGGTGTCAGTTTGACTACACTCAGGGATATCCAGATAGATGGTAAAGCATCCTTTCTGCATAAGTCTGTGAGGGTGTTTCTGGAAGAGACTGGATCTGAATGAGTGGACTGGGTGAGGAGGATCCGCCCTCACCAGTGTGGGTGGGAACCATCCAATCACTGATGGCCCAGATGGTACAAAAAGACAGAGGAAAGACTTGGACTGAGCCAAACCACCAGCTTCCTTCATTCTTCATCTTACAGATGGCCTATTCTGGGACTTCTCAGCTGCCATAATTGAAGTATGTCAATTCCCCTGACAAATCTTCTCTCCTAGCTATCATCTATCTATCTATCTATCTATCTATCTATCTATCTATCTAATCTATCTAATCTATCTACTATCATCTATTACCTATCATCCATCATCTATATATCTACCTATCTATTATCTATATATCATCTATCTCTATCTAATCTATCATCTATCACCTATCATCTATCTATCTATATCATCCATCTATCTCTATCACCTGTTTATGTATCATCTATTATTTATCTATCCGTTCATCTATCTATGTATCATCTATCTATCCATCTACCACCTACCTATCTATCTACCCAACTGCCTATCTACTTTTTCTCTCTCTGGAGAATTCTGACTAATACAAATCCAGAAAATACCAACTACCGTCCTGCACCACATAATGACATTTCAGTCAACAACCAACTGCATATACAGCAGTGGCCACTTAAGATTATAATTCCTATTTCTACTGTCTCTTCTCCATGTTTAGACATGTTTAGGGGCACAGATACTTCCCACTGTGTTCCCATTGACTACAGTGTTCATTATAGTCACATGCTGCAACGAGTCACAAGTTTGAAGCTTGGGGGCAGTAGGCTGTACTGTGTAGCCTGGGTGTGTGCTAGGCTGTGCCATCTAGGTTTGTGGAAGTACACTCTGTGATGTCAGTGCAATGGTAAAATCCTTAACAATGCATTTCTCAGAGCATATTCCCTTTGTTATGTGATGCGTGACTGTGCTTGTGCGTTTAAGGTCAATCAGCAGTGTTACTGGGCCTATATTAAAGGCAACATCCTCTTGTATGGACTATTGATCTTACTGAATATGTTTGTCCCCTTCTTTCTCTGCCACCCATTCCCAGAGGCTTTCTCATTCCAGCCAGGAGATATATTTAGAAATTGAAATCTGACTGTGTGACCCCTTGCTAAGACATCCCAAAGGCTTCCCAGTCACTTGGAATAATATCCAAACATTTTACTGTGTCCTAGAAAATTCTAGAGGATTCACTCCTGCCTACATCTTCTACCCTATCTCTCTCGTTTTCTCACACTGATAACTCCCACCACACAAGTTTCTGCTTATTCATGAACACACCAAGTCTGATCCATGTTCAGGGACTTTGACCTACCTGAAATGCTCTGTGCCCTTACTCCGGCTTTGTTATTATAGGTTGAATGTCTGTCCCCTCCGAAACTCATGTTGAAATTTATTTTATCCCCCATATGGTAGTATTGAGAGGTGAGGCCTTTAAGAGGTGATTGGATTATGAGGGCTCTGGCTTCATGCCTGGATTAATGCATCCATGGATTAATGGGTTAATGGATGAGCAGGTTGTCACGGGGTAGGACTGGTGGCTTTATAAGAAGAAGAAAAATTTGAGCTGGCACACGCAGCCTCCTTTCTGTGTGATGCCCTGCACTGCCTCGGGACTCTGCAGAGAGTCCCCAGTAGCAAGATGGCCCTCACCAGATGCAGCCCCTTGACCTTGGACTTCTCATCCTCTATAACTATAAGAAATCAACTCCTTTTCTTCATCAATCACCCAGTTTCAAGTAACCTGTTATATGCAACAGAAAACAAACGAAGACACTTGTTATTTAAGTATCTCTTCAAGTGACAATACCGCCTAGAGTTTTCTCTGACCATGTGTTCTAAAGGGACCCTCACCTTCACCCTCTATTCATCTTCTTGCTTTTTATTTCAACAACTTCAAACACCCATTGCGTGTTCATTGTTGTTCCTCACTCAAGAAGGTAAACGTGAGTGCAGGAACTTCATCAGCCTCCCTGCTGTGTCTCCAGCACCTTCCAGGAACCTGGCACATAGTAGGTGCTCAGTAAGTCTTTGCTGAATGACTGGAGATACTAGTTTCTTACATTGTCCAGGCATTGAAGAGACAACATTTCACAGGGAAGATACTTAACCTCTCTTGGGAAGGAAGAGGAAGCTCCGCTTCTCATTAATTATTTAATTACCTCCAAAGTTTGGGATTTCAGGAAGATTAAGAATCCTTCTTTTCCGACTGTCACAGCCACATGCTCCAGGTCTAATCCGAGCACCTGTGATTCTTAACCTGATTGCTGATGTCTTGTTTTCCTGTAGGATTAGCAGAGGAAGAAATCATCTGCGGACTGTAACCTTGGCATCTTTTGAGATTTTAATTAGCGGAGTATTTTTATTTTTTTCTACTTTCTCATTCATGGTCAGGATTCTGATTAACTTGTAAGTGGAAGTTTCGTCATTCAGAGGAGGCTGGAGGAGGGTGCTTGGGGCTGGTAAGAGATGCCAGAGCTGCCCTTTATTGCTGGGGAAGCTTGGCTGTGCGCCGGCTGGCTCTCTCCAGCTCTGCATCCGTCCACCCCCCCATGTGGCAGGGACAGTCACGCACCACAATCGTGATTATTGGCTACCATGGATAAGTGGACTCGCCGAGAGCTCTCTGTTTACCAGGCATTTTCTCATGTCTGCTGTGCCTTTGTGAGCATGGAGTCCCCAAGTTTTCAGCGGGCAAGGCCAGCAAGCAACAGCTCACAGCGGCATTTTGTCAATCAGGTGCCTTCATCTCGGCATCCGGGCTGCCTCAGCACTTCTGAACGCCTGGGGCCTGCAAACAGTTTACCCGCATGGCAGGTGAAGGCTTCTCAGCCCTAGCGGTGGGGTCGATCTCACTGTTCTCTACTCAGTAACCTGTGGTCCAGCCCTCACCTGTCACCCCACCAGATCTGGAGCTTTCAGAGCCATGTGAGACTTTGGGGGAAACTTCTGTGTTTCGACACAACTTTGCAATAAGACCGATCTTATTTTTATTTATTTAAGGTTTAAATCTTATCAATTTATTTAACCCTCCTAACCTCCATTTTATCTGTGAAATAGGGTTAAGAGTCACAACGTAACTCACAGACTTTTTTTTAAAGAAGATTAAAGGAGACACTAGATACAATGTGTTTAAAATAGCAAATGTCGGTTGTTTTTGTTTGGGTCAGATGATTTGGGTTCAAGTCTGCCTGTGAGACAAGTTTTCATCTCTCTGAGACTCAGTTTCCGCATCTGCAAAATGGAGATGATACCTCTTGTGATTGTGTGACAATGACATGAAAGTGCCAGATACATTGTCAAGCCCTGGACGAAGGCTAGCAAATGTCATTAATTAGTCATTTGTATCTGCCCCTGCCCGTGAAGTTAAATTTAATTTCTCATAAAACCCTGAACGTATTTGACTTACTCATGAAAAGAAAAAGAAATATAAAACAGGGAGGGCTGTATGTTGGAATGCTTTTTTAAAAAGAAGGAGACAAAGTAGCAAATAGCATTAAAATGATTATTGCATGAATGACCGGACTATTGTCCCTCAGGGGAAAATATTTCCCAGTTTGCTTAGAATAGCAAAAAGAGGGAAAAGGAGATTTGATAGCTATTTCAAAGCTATCTTCCCCAGGGAAATTAAACCTGAGTTATGGGGTATTTTTCATAAAACCAGAGTATAAAACTAACAAGTAAAAAAAAAAAAAAAACATTGGGAGGTGAACCTAAGAGGATTCCTACAGGGCTTTCCTTCTCAGTGTAGGGGTTCCTGGGCATGCCAGCATTCCTGCCACTAACTGCCTCTTATTCCCGCTTTGTCCCACTTATGGAGGTATAGCCATAAAGAGTTACCTCATTTGGCCACGTTCCAGTCTCCCTTGCAGGGACATCCCAGCATTATCCACTGAGAAGTTGATAGGCCCTCTCAGTCCACGTGACTCCTAGCAGCCCTCCCCACATCCCTAACGGTAACTGATGCAGCTATAAGGACCACAAAGGCAGTGGAGTGTTTTTATATTAAAGCAGCAAGTTAGCCAGGCTCGGTGGCTCAGCCTGTAATCCCGCGCCTTGGGAGGCTGAGGTGAGTGGATTGCTTGAGCCCGCGGGTTCGAGACCCACCTGGGCAACTTGGTGAGACTTCATCTCTACAATAAATCAAAAAATTAGCCGGGCATGGTAGCGCGCGCCTGTAGTTCCAGCTATTTGGAAGGCTGAGGCGGAAGGATCGCCGGAGCCTAGCAGGTCGAGGCCGTGGTGGCCAGGAGTAGCCACGGCACTCCAGTCTGGGTGACAGAGTGAGACTCCAATTCAAAAAAAAAAGCAGCAAGTTATGTCTAAAAGCTATAGCTTCTGTTTTTATTTTTGAAAAAAAAAAAAAACAGGTTTCTAGAAACCTGATTTTTCTTTTTTAACCTATTTATCTTCTGTCCTATGGGCACTTTTGAGGATCAGAGGTATTTCTTATTTAAATCTCGGCTGGGTGCTGTAGCTCACACCTGTAACCCCAGCACTTTGGGAAACTGAGGCAGGAGGATCACTTGAGCCCAGGACTTTGAGTCCAGCCTGGGCAACATAGGGAGACCTCATCTCTACAAAAAAATTGAAAAAAAATAAGCTGGGCATGGTGGTGCACACCTGCAGTCCCAGTTACTCGGATGACTGAGAAGGAAGGATCGTCTGAGCCCAGGAAGTTGAGGCTGCAGTGAGCTGTGATCATGTCACTATACTCCAGCCTGGTAGGCAGAGTGAGATCTGACTCAAAAAATCAATCAATCAGTCAGTCTCTAACCCTTTTTTCTGAAATAAAACCCTTCTTTTCTGTACAGAACTCATTCCACAGGAGCCTGATTCTGCCTTCTTCATTCTCATGACCCAAAACTGGTCAGTGCATATATCTTGTGCTCTTGGTCATAGTGACTGGTCCCAGGATAGGCACATGATCCAAGTCAAGCAAGTCAGACTTTTCCTTGGATCTTTTCTGATATTGTAATCAGAAAAGGCCATCTCTTCTGCCTGGGTTTGTTAGACTGGTAAGATTTTGGTCTGAGGCTGTCGATAGCCATGTGATGAGGACCTGTCCAAGAGACAGAGGGCAAATCTGAATAACATTGTCTGGACATTGGAGCAAGCTCTGCCTGGAGCAGGGCATTATGTGAGTTAATAAATGCTCTCCACCCTATTTCACTGAATATTTGATTGGGGACTATGTTACTATGAACTAAAGCATTTCTGATTAATACAATTAGATGAACCTAATATGTATTAGAGTTCTTTCTTATCTTGAAGAATTGATATGATGAAATAAATGTGGTATAAAGAAATGCAAAATAGGGTGGATGTGGTGGCTCACATCTGTAATTCAGGGACTGAGACTGGCGGATTGCTTGAGGCCAGGAGTTGGAGACCAGACTGGGCAACATAGTGAGACCTCATTTCTACAAAAAAAATATATATTTTTTTTAGTTGGAGTCTCACTCCGTCGCCCAGACTGGAGTGCAGTGGCACACTCATGACCACCCAGCATTGACCTGCTGGGCTCTGACAATCCTTCTGCCTTAGTCATTCAAGTAACCCAAACTACAGGTGTATGCTACCAGACTCAGCTAATTTTTTATTTATTGTAGAGACGATGTTTCACCAAGTTGTCCGGGCTGGTCTTGAACCCATGAGCTCAGGCAATCTACTCGCCTCAGCCTCCCAAAGTGCTGGGATTGCAGGCTGAGTCACTGAGTCCAACCAAAAAAAAAATTTTTTTTAATGAGCTGGGTGTGGTGGCACACACCAGTATACCCCCCAGCTACCTGAGAGGCTGAGGTGGGAGGATCACTTGAACCTGGGAATTAGAGAGTGCAGTGAGCTATGATTGCACCACGGCACTCCAACCTGGGCAACAGAGTAAGACTCCATCTCTAAAAAAAATTTTGAGTCATGATTTCACTCTGTAGCTCAGGCAGGAATGCAGTGATATGATTACGGCTCACTGCAGCCATGATCCCTGGGCTCAGCTGATCCTTCTATCTCAGCCTCCTGAGTAGCTGGGACTATAGGTGCAAGCCACCACTCCTGGTTAATTTTTTGTAGACAGACAAGGTCTCACTATGTTGTCCAGGCAGGTCTCGATCCCCTGGGCTCAAACAATCCTCCAGCCTCAGCTTCCCAAAGTGCTGGGATTATAGGCATGAGCCATTGCAATCAACTAAAAAAATGTTTTAAAATAAAAAATAAATGTAAAATAGAGGGAAGCACATGTAGGGTTACGTTTCCTTTTTAAACAAAATGTCCCATGTACTCAACACCTGCCCTTTGCCAGGTATATTATGCACACTGTCCTGTTGGCACCCCACCACCAACCTACATGTCATATTATACCCATTTTAGAAAGGAGGAAGTTGAGGCTCAGAATTCCTAAGAGACTTGCCAAAGACCATCCCGGCTGGAATTAGTGAAGTCAAGATTTTGCACTCAGATTTTTGGCCAAATCACCCACATCATACAGATTTGGACACGATTGCTGCTTATTCATGTATTCAGCTCTTATTGGGCATTGGCTATTTTCCCAGCACAGTGCCATGCCCTGGGATATGAAATGAATAAGATAGTGCCCATCTTTTAGGTGCTCCTGGTCCAATGAGGTCTAATGACCCCATCAGGGTCAGTATTATAGGCTGAATTGTGTTCCTTCCTCCCCCCCAAAAAAGATATATTAAAGTCCATCGCCTGTGATTATGATCTTGTTTGGAAATGAGGTCTACACAAATATAGTCAACTTAAAAGGAGGTCATTAGGGCAAGCCCTAATCCAACATTACCAGTGTTCTTATAAGAGGGAGATTTAGCCGGGCTCGATGGCTCAGCCTGTAATCCTGCGCCTTGGGAGGCTGAGGTGAGTGGATTGCCTGAGCCAGTGGGTTCGAGACCTGCCTGGGCAACTTGGTGAGACCTCATCTCTACAATAAATCAAAAATTAGCCGGGTGTGGTAGCGCGCCTGTAGTTCCAGCTACTTGGAAGGCTGAAGCGGAAGGATCGCCGGAGCCCAGCAGGTTGAGGCTGCGGTGGCCGGGAGCGGCCACTGCACTCCAGTTTGGGTGACAGAGTGAGACTCCAACTCAAAAAAAAAAAAAAAAGGGAGATTTAGAAACAAGGCCTTACTGTTTGAACACCATACAAAGGCAGAGAAAGAGATGGGGGCAATACATCTACAAGCCAAGGAGCACCAAGAATTGCAGTGTTCATGAGCACAGACACTCCCTAAGAGCCCTAGGAGGGAATCAAGCCTGCCGCCATCTTGATTTCTGACCTCCAGAACTGAGATGTGAGATATAACACATTTCTGTTGTTTTGAGCAACCCAGTTTTTGCTACTGTGTCATGGCAGCCCTAGGGGTGACTCTGGGAACCCATGCATATTTGCATCTCAACTAAGATTGCACCCCCTCCACTTCCCCTCACCCCTGTGACAAGCCTTTGTAGCCAGAGGGTCCCATACACAAAGATGGGAGTAAGACCCTTATTTTTCACAGCTGTATGACACCAGCAGGTCCCATTGTACCTGAAACCAGGTCCCACCCTCTATGACAACTCTCCCTCCTAACATACTCTGGCCCAGAGTGACCCCAATGTTTGCTTTGGACAGGCAAGTACCCAGAGACAGTGGACAGCTAATGCCAGGGCGTTGCCCTTTCTTAATATTCATTCCAAGGCCGTTCCGTTTCCAGGATACAGGTCTCATGATTTCTCCTTTGTGATTAATGTTGAAGCCATTTCTTGATGTACTGTCTTAATAACATGGGGAGGGCAGACACAGCCTTTGGTTGTTGACTGTGACAGCACTCTTACCTGATCAGCCTCACCCTCGCCCATCCCCGAGAGTCAGGTAGGTAGTACAGACGCAGAAGACATACAGTAAGGGGAAATAAAGTCTGAATTAGCCAGAGATTCGCCTAGAGCAGCCATGGGCTACAATTTGGGCCTGGCGCCTGGCATTTTGATCAAGGGCCTAGCTCCCTTTAGTTTCCACCTCTCCAACTCTGCCCGTAGACATCCTCTAATAAAATGCATTCACCAGCGGGTGGGTTTGGAGAGCAACTCATTAAAAACTTGTGAAGTACCCAGTAGCTAAAGCTTTCCCCGTGGGTCAACGTAACTTTTCCATGCTCCCAAAGAAGGGGACGATACCATTCACAAATTGCCAAATGGGTGTCCTCCTGTCAACACCTTGAGAGCGAAGCCCCAGTCTTGCTTTTTTGGGTACCTTTAATAACATCTAACAGAGTAGGTGCTTCTGGCATGCACCTGTAGTGCCAGTTACTCGGGAGGCTGAGGCAAGAGGATCCCTTGAGCCTAGAAGGTTGAAGTTGCAGTGAGCCATGAGTGTGCCACCTCACTCCAGCCTGGGTGACAGAGTAAGATCCTGTTTAAAAAAAAGAAAAGGAGAAGAATTTGAGCATTGGGGCTTGGTGGTCAGACTGCCTGTCTGATAGTCAGGGAAGTCAGTTAACCACTCTGAGCTTCAGTCTCTTCATCTGCAGAATGAGCGGTTAGAGTGAGTCATTGAGATCAGGTACCTGAAGTGCTTAGTGTTCAATAAAAAGACAGCCATTATTATTGACTGGTGACTGGTAGAACGGCAACTGACCCAGCTGTGTCTGACTCCAGAGTCTGTACATTGCCCATTTCAGGACCCCAGTGTTACTTCTGCTGAATAGCTCTTATGGGCTCTCCACTCTAGAGTGAGCTGTCTTTATGAAGGCAGGACCCGCAGTCACGCACAGACGGAGCTAAATCCTTTCCACAGATGCCTGGGCTGAGGCTCCTACACCTCTGAATTCACAGCCACCCTACTTGGTGACCCAGATATCCAGATAACATCTTTGCTTCTCTGGGAAGAAATAGAAGCTTTCAAAACTCCCCTGAGGCCTGACTCCCAGGGCTTGTCAAAGGTCCATTTGTGAGCACAAGAGCTCAAGGAGAGAAGACCCACTTAGGGTTTTATTCAGCTCCCTCTCCTGTGGTCACCTCTTATACCTGGACATAAGATTCCCAGCTATTCACCTGTATGTGTTTCCTGGTGCTCTCGTAACCATGTACCAAGAACTGCATGGTTTCAAACAGAAATCTATTGTCTCAGAGTTCTGGAGGCTTCAAGTTCAAAACCAAGGTATAAGTAGGGCCATGCTGTCCCTGAATACTATACAAGAGACTCCTTCCTTGCCGCTTCTAGTTTTTGGTGTTTGCTGACAACTCTTGGCGTTCCTTGGCTTGTGGGTACATCACACCAGTCACACTGCCGTCTTTTCCTTGTGCATTTCACGTCATCTTTCCTAAGTATCCAGGCCCTTCTTACAAGGATGCCAATTATGTTGGATTAAAGTCCACCCTGATGACCTCATTTTTACTTGATTACCTCTGCCATTTTACCTTGATTACCCCTATCTCCACATGAGGACACATTTTTAGGTACTGGAACTTCAGCCGATCTTTCTTTGGGGAGACCCAATTCAACTCATAACTCCGTCTGTGATGGTTCATTTATGTGTCAACTTGGCTAGGCCACAGTACCCAGAAATCCAGTCGCACGTTATTCTAGGTGTTTCTGGGAAGGTATTTCTTAGATGAGATTAGTATGTAAATCAGTAAACATAGAGTAAAGCAGATTACCCTCCACAGTGAAGGGGGTTTCATCCAATCAGTAGAAGACCTTAATAAAAAAAGACTGACTTCCTGTAAAAAGAGGGAATTCTGCCAACAGACTGCCTTTGAACTCACACTGAACTCCTTGCCTAGGTCTCCAGCTTGCCAGCCTACCCTATGGATTATATATATATATATACACATCTCAGTTGGGCACAGTAGCTCACCCCTATAATCCCAGCACTTTGGGAGGCTGAGGTGGGGCGATTACTTGAGGCCAGTAGTTTAAAACCAGTCTGAGCCGGGCTCGGTGGCTCAGCCTGTAATCCCGCGCCTTTGGGAGGCTGAGGTGAGTGGATTGCCTGAGCCCGGGGGTTCGAGACCCACCTGGGCAGCGAGACCTCATCTCTACAATAAATCAAAAAATCAGCCAGGTGTGGTAGCGCATGCCTGTAATTCCGGCTACTTGGAAGGCTGAGGCAGAAGGATCGCCGGAGTCCAGCAGGTCGGGGCTGCCGTGGCCGGGAGCGGCCACTGCACTCCAGTCTGGGCAACAGAGTGAGACTCCAACTCAAAAAAATAAATAAATAAATTAAAAATTAAAAAATAAAACCAGTCTGGAAAACATAGCTATACCTAATCTCTATTAAAAAAATTAAAAACTAGCTGGGCATGATAGTGCATGCCCGTAGTCCCAGCTACTCAGGAGGCTGAGGCAGGAGGATCGCTTGAGTCTAGGAGTTTGAGGCTGCAGTGAGCCATGATCATTCTTCTGTACTCCAGCCTGAGTGACAAAGTAAGTTTGTCTCTAAAATATATATACACACACGCACACACATACACGTGCCTTTCCACCCTCCTCACTGTAAACAAACTGTCAACCACTGAACAAGCATTTCTGAGCCTTCCATTTTTATTAATCCCTTGGCAAAGGAAAATTGAACAGTTCAGTCTCAGTGTGAAATGCTTTGAGAAGTGATGGAGAAGAAACAAGAAGAAATTCCTGAGGTTCACAAGTTAACACAGTCCTGAAGGCTGGTGTCACATAGAAGGAATTAGAGTCGAATCATTCTTTGAAAGTACTGCACAAAATGTTAAAGTGCCAATCACATTGTTCATTGCCTCATTACCTATTGCTGTGTAATCAAACTCCAAAATTGTGCAGTTTAAAATTATAACTATCTTATTTGTTCATGATTCTGAGGGTCAACAGTTCATGGTGGGCTCAACTGGGTGGTTTTTCTGGTTGGTCTCTTCTGGAGTAGCTTACACAGCTGCCGTTACCTGGTCACATAGCTGGGACTAGTTGGTTAAAGATGGCCGCATATGTCTGGCAGTTGCTGTTGGCTGTTGTTTGGGCTTCTCTCTCCATGCAAGCTCTCATCTTCAAGATGGCTAGCCTGGGCTTCCTTACTTGGTGGCCTTGTATTCTAAAAGGCAAGAGTGAAAGCTGCCAAGTCTCAGAAGCCCAAGGCTTGGAAATTGTCCAAATATCCCTTCCATTCTATTCTTTTGGTCGGAGCAAGTTGCAAAACCTTCCTAGATCCAAGGCAAGGAAAAATTAGACTCCACCACTTGAATGGGAGATAGTCCAAAGTCACATTGCAAAGAGGTGTTCATGCACTGATGTGAGGATTTATTGCAGCCAACTTTGCAAACAGTCTACCACGTCCACTAAGCAAATTAAACTGGTAAGTGCGATGGGTGAGTTATGTCTGGATATATCAGTAGAAGTGATGAACACACTGCAGATCAGATCCTGAGATCAGAGGAGGATCTTGGACGTGCGAGGACATTGCTGTTTATTGCGCCGTTTGATTGAGAACTAGACAGGGAAGGCTTTTGGACTCTGCCTGATTTGAAGTCTAGTCTATAAATTTTTTCCTGTGAAATTTGATATTTGACTCATCTCTGTTACTGCACTGGCGAAGACATCTGGTAGGGCCTGCTAACTTATGTTCCTATATTTTCCTTGGCAGAAATTAATTCTTTTTTTCCTTAGAATTTTCTTTTTCTCTCCAAGGCTGAGTCTTTGAGTTAATACCATAGATTCAAAATTCATAAATGTGTTCATTTTGGTTCATTGTTTCAAAATTAAAATTTTAATGGATCCCAAAGACTTAATAAGAGTGCCGCCTAGTCACAGAATGAAGTTACTGTGCACGGGTTGACAGGTAGTAATTTATTATTATCCTTGTCCCTGATAAGATTTGTGCCGTGCACAGTGGGTGTCTAATACACAGTAGCTATAACAATGGAAGGAATCGAAGAAAGTTTGCTTCCTTGTGTCTTAATCAACCATTCATAATGCATTCGTCCATTACCGCTGTGTCTATTTTCTGTTAATTTTATCAAGTATGTTGGGGGGGCTATAGCTGTGTGTCCTTATTATTGCTAGTTTCAGTGTCCTAATTTATCCTGCCACTGTGCTTCATTCAGCATAGCAGAGTCACAATATTTTCTGTCCCTGTGGTGAGAGACTGTAGTAAGTTGATCTTGCTAACAAGAGATAATTATTAGCTTCCTCAAGAATATTACCTTATATGCATTACTAAGCATTCTGGGAGAATTAATAGTTCTATGAACTTTGGACAAGATGAGGTAGTGGCAAAGTGAGATAGGGCTGTTTTAATATTTGTCCTTGCTCATTTGCATACCCATCACTGGTAATTTGTTAATGCCGCTTGTGTTTCAGTTTGTGGTCACACCGAGAATTAATGCACATCTACCGCCTAATACACCCAATTCTGAAGTGAGAACCAGGCAAGTCAGAACATTAGATGATTCTGGCAATCATGAGGTTTGCATTCAAGAGCAACTTCTTTGCAGGGTGATGCTTTTCTGAGAAGTCAGCAGCGAAATGGCAGATTTTACGCACGGTTCATTGACGTTCAAGGCTTTCTTCCTCAGACGAGCAGAGCTATTCTGGCACTTGGAATTGCACAGTTTTTGTTTTGTTTTGTTTTGTTGTTTGTGTTGTTGTTGGGAACAGGCAAGGGGAAGGCAAGGGTGTTTAAAATTCTATGGAGAATTGCTACAAGTCAGAGGTCTGCCAGTGAAGGCTGGAAAGGTTTAGATTTCCAGAGGAAGTGTTCAGAAGGAACGGAAGTAGGGTCTGAGTGATTAAATGACAGCCCACCGACTCAAATTAGTAAAAGGGAGGTTTATTAGTCAAGGTTCTTGCTGGCCAGCAGCCGCTTGCAGGGAACTAGTTCCGAGCAAGGGCCCCGGGCTGCAAAACAGGGCTGTCTTATGTAGTTAGATTTACATCCTGGCGGGCTAAAGACAGAACTTGGGACTTCCCAGGGCTCTTATTGCAACATTCTGGAGGCGTGGGCAAGCAAGCAAGTTTACAGAAGCAGATGTAGCTGGTTATGCAGGTGTGGCAGATAAGGGTACAATCAATTGCATAATGTCTGCAGAGAGAGTTTCCAGGAAAGGAGTAATGCCTGCCTCAAGGTTAGAGCTATTCCTGCTTTTTTCCCTTACACTTCTTTCTTTGTTCTCTTTGTTCCTTCTTACAGAAGGAAAACCTGAAACATCAGTGCCCATTTGCACATCGATTGTACTGGATACCCTAAATGACCCACATATTTATGTGCTAAAACATTTAATGATTTTTAACATCTCTTCAGTGAATTCTGCTATATAGGAGGACCTCAGATAAAACCACAAGGAGGCAATCATTGATATAACATTAACTTGAAGTTGGAACTTGACTGTTACTGTTAAACATGTATGAAGTATCTAGTTCACTCACGCATCATTTCAATTTGGCCAATCAACAAATAACTATTGAAGGTTTTGTACATGCCAGATGCGTGGTAGGGTTCTGGAATAACAGGGAGTCTGCATTCTCGGGGGTCAGAAAGTAAAGCAGGCTGGCAGTTTCAATAGGATGAAATTTGTGGTAGGGATCAGCACAGGGGGCCCAAGTAGGGGCTCTGGGTGGACAACTTTGGAGGAAGTGGCCTCTCTGAGGCTGGAGGCTGGAGGTGGAAGGGGAACCAGGTCTCGTGGGATTGAGACCCAGGCTCTGGAGTTTGGACAATGGGCAGCATTGAAGGCATGAGGAAGGAAGCGGTGTGATCAGGCTGCAGTCTTAAAAGACCATTCTGCTTGCAGAGGGAAAGGATGGCTTAGAGACGCAGCTTGGGTTGGGCTGCCAAGATGCTGAGCCAGAAACGGGGCTTCTTGGGCAAGCAGTTTCTAGAGGGAACGCTTTCAAGTGAAACTCACAAGGGTGTGAGACAAATGGAAGTAGAGCAGGCTGAGATGAGGACTGGCCTCCGCCTGATCCAGGGGAGCTCTGGTGCGTGCATGGGGACACTGATTGCCCTCCCGAGGCAAGAGGGCCAGCCTCCCTGCCCTCTTCTCAGACAGATGTGACTGTGGGCCATCCCCAGAGGGAAGACAAAGCTCCTGGGCATTTCCAAGAAAATGGTGCTTTTCTCCCAGGGTGAGTCTCAGAAGTAGCTGTGAGCTGCTAGGCAGGGGCCAGGGGGGCCGCAACCCTGGCAGGGGCACCAAGGAAGAAGGAAGAGTGGTTTGGGGGTTTTTGGCATCTCCAAATGGGGGAAAGTACCTTCCATGGCTGGAAAGAAAAGGACAAATCCATTCCTCTAATGGAAAATGCATAAGGCTTTCTCGAGAGAGTGCCTGAGTGAGAAGAAAGAGTGGAAGGACATTACCAGAAGGCCATTACCAGCAGTTTGCTGAAGGCAAGACCCAAGGGGTGTATCCCCCAGTTGTGAAGAAAAGAGGTCCACAGTTCAGAATTAAACCAAGGGAAAGGGAGTAGGAATTTTTTTTTGGACAGGGTCTCACTCTGTTGCCCAGGCTAGAGTACAATGGCATGATCTTGGCTCACTGCAAGCTTGCACTCCTGGGCTCAAGCAATCCTCTTGCCTCACCCTCCCAAGTAGCTGGGACTACAGGCGCTCGCCACCATGTCTGGCTATTAAAAAAAATTTTTTTTTTTTGTAGAGACGAGCTTTCACTCTGTTGCCCAGGCTGGTCTCAAACTTCTGGCCTCAAGTAATCCTCCCACCTCCGCCTCTCAAAGTACCGGGATTATAGGCATGAGCCACCACACTGAGCCAGGAATGGGATTTGAGTAACATTGAGGTATGTGACAGGAGAGGCAGGGACAAGCCTCTGCCAGCTTTCTAAAAATAAATAATTCTCTCCTGTTTCCCTCAGAGGTGTGCAAGGTAATTTGCAAACATTTGCAGGCAAGTTTTCACGGGGCTGAACTGCAAGCAAAGCTCCCACTGACTTCACAGGGAGCTCTCAGGGGACGCACAGCTAGGTAAGGCCTTGGTTCTGGGTAATTAAGACTTACGGCACCCTTGTTAGCGAAGAAATCCCAGCGCGTGTCATTGAAATGCAGCAGGCTTGCTGTCCTGCAGCCCCTCGGCGGCCCACAGCCATCAGAAGCCCACTCGAGCCATCATTAATTTTGCTACCCTTCACTTTCTCTAATCAGAGGATGACATCACTTTGATGAAGAGGGACAATCACGTTACAGACAATCAGTAAAGTCGGCCTGTGTTGCTCGGTGTCCTCGGAGCCGCTCACTGAGGGTGGGGCCGGCCCAGGGCTGACGGGGTTCACCGAGATCTGATTCCACTGTCGCCGTCTGAGCAGATGGAATTTGCCCCAGATGCCCCACCTACTTCCTTGGTTACATTTCTCTCCTTTTCTGCTTCTCTTCCCGTCCGTTCTGCCACACACAAAGTCACTTATGGATGGTCAGGCCTGGACAAGAGGAAATCTTTCTAGAACACTCGTTGACCCCTCCTGTGTGGATGGGGGGAAGGCGAAATGAGTAAATAAATTAATTGATATGGCTGGGCTCGGTGGCTCAGCCTGTAATCCCGCGCCTTTGGGAGGCTGAGGTGAGT
>NW_007231539.1:0-27352 GCF_000164805.1 Carlito syrichta | reverse complement strand
AAAAAAAAAAAAAAAAAATTAATTGATATGAATCAGGTGTCACCATGTGCAGGGAGGTGCTGTGCTGGCAGCTGGGAAGAGTAGGAAGGGTTCTGCAACACCACATCTCTACTCAGGGTGAGGTATCTACCAGCAGGGGTGAGCAGCACAGCTTTGGAGCTAGGTGGCCTGGGCTTGAATCCCAGCTCCGCTATGCTGGCTGTGTGACCTCAGCAAGTTTACAACCTCTCTGTGCCTCAGTTTTCTCAACTGTAAGATGGGGATAACAAGAGTACCTACCTCATAGCATAGATACTAAAGAAATAAGTATGTGAAAGAGCTTAAAACATGGTTGACTGGACACGGTGGTTCAAGCCTTTAATTCTAGCACTTGGGGAGGCTGAGGTGAGAGGATTGCTTGAGCCCAGGAGTTTGAGATCAGCCTGGGCAATATAGCGCGACCTCGTCTCTATTAAAGAAAAAAAAAATGTAAAATAATTTTTTAAATTAGAAAAAGAAAACATGATCATTGCTCAATTCATGTAAACAAAGCAACATATTTATAGAGTCTTCAGCGTGCTAAGTGCTTTCTATGTTTTATCTCATCTAATGTTTGCAAACAACATATGAGATAGGTACCATCATGATGTCCAACAAGGAAACGGAGGCTCAGAGAAGTTAAGTGGCCTGTATAAAAACCACAAAGCTAGGAAGTGACGGAGATGGGATTAGCCATTATTCTATAATGTCTCGTATAAGAAAATTGAGGTGGGCCCAATGTTTTAGATACTCAGAAAACAAAGAGCCCCCTGGGATCTGCAGCAATGAAGGGGGGGGTGTCTGCCAAGGGGGGGGGGCTGCTGAGTCTTCCTTTTGTGAGTAGAAAGCTCATTCATTTATTCAGCCACTATTTATTGAGAAATAGTAGGACCAGGTGCAGAGCCAGAGACATCACAAGCTCTGTGTTTAAAGGAAAAGAGGAACAAGCCATCAAATAGTAGAGGTACAGGGAGGTGGGTCTGTGCAGGTCAGGAGGCTGAGGAGGGTGTGAGCAAATCTGTTGGGATGAGAAGAGGTGGAGGAAAGGAGGGGATCGGGAAAGTCTTCCTAAGGAGGTGGGGCTTGAGGGCGCAGCCAAGCGGAAGCTCAGAGACAGGAGGCAGCTCAAGGCAACCCTGTAGCCCAGGGTGAAGGTGGGTAGGATGGAGTGATATAGCTCTAATGACCAGCGCCCTCTGAATACTCATGCTATGCTAAGCATTTAACACCATCTTGTTTATTCTTTCCCAGGAGTGAGCAAACCACAGCCTATGGGTCAAATCCTGTCTACTACCTGATTTGTATAGCTGGTGAGCAAAGAATAGTTGGTTTTTTTGAGTTGGGGTCTCACTCTGCTGCCCAGGTGGCATGTGTCGTCAGGGCTCACCACAGCCTTGACCTCCTGGGCTTAGGAAATCCTTCTGCCTCAGCCTCCCAAGTAGCTAGGAGTACAGGTATATGCCACCACCACCTTTTTTTTTTTTTTTTTTGTAGAGACTAGGTCTCGCTATGTTACTCAGGCTAGTCTCGAACTCCTGAGCTCAAGCAATCCTCCTGTCTCGGCCTCCCAAAATGTGGGATTACAGGTGTGAGCCATTGTATCTGGCTTGATTATTACAGATGAGCATTTGCTATTGATTTTAATGACAGAGAACACTCACTTTATTTTGCATTGCTTTGTTTGGTTTTTGTTTTGTTTGAATTAGAGTCTCACTCTGCTGCACAGGCTGGAGTGTAGTGGCACGATCACAGCTACTGCAGCCTTAACCTCCTGGGCTCAGGTGATCCTTTCACCTCAACCTCCCAAGTAGCTGAGACTACAGGTGCATGCCACCACACCTGGCTTATTGTAGAGACGAGGTCTTGACATGATGCCCTGGGTGGACTTGAACTCCTGGGCTCAGGCAGTCCTCTCACTTCAGCCTCTCAAAGTGCTGGGATTACAAATGTGAGCCACCGCACCCGACTGAGAACGTATTCATCTTGTAAGTGAAAGTTTGTACCCTAGACCAACATCATTCCATTTTTCCCACCCCAGTCCCAGCAACCACCATTCTACTCCCTGTTTCTATGAGGTCCAATTATTATATTTTTCATTTGCCAGTAAAAATGTGGTGGATATCTGTTGTCTTTCTAGTTTCATAAGTACCTGTATGGTAGCCTCAGTTTTGTTTCTTGACCCGCAAAACCAGAAATTGTCACTGTCTGGTGCATTATAGCAAAATCTTGCCAAACTCTCTTTCCAAATGCCGAGAGGCATGGTTCTTATTTAAGGATAGGAAACTGAGGCACAGAAGGATTCAGTGTTGTGACTCAAGTCCCGGAGCTAGGAGGGGATGGAGGTGGGACTTGAATGCAGGTAGTCTGGTCGCAGACTACCTGATGCTCTGAGTCGCACGTCTATCCAGTGTTTGCCGAAGTCCAGGGAAGAGATTGAGGGCCATGCGAGGTCAGGAGGGGCTGGGAATGGAGCAGACAAAACCGCCTGGATAAGGAGACAAGCAGGGAGGCGTCCCTGCTGAGAGAGGCTTCCTGAACGATGTGCCCTGGAGCTGAGCTAAAGGCCATGGGCACAGAAGGAGTAAGGTTCATTTCCCCAGTAGAAACAAATTCCTGACAACGGGCAGCGACTTCTGGCTTGAGTGACTGGAAATATTTACATGGCTGCAGGAAATACGGCAGGGAGAGCAGGTCTGGTAGGCTGAGGGGGGAACAGAGGGGACATTCAGCTTGGACGCGTTGCACTGCAATGACTGGGGGGTGACCATGTGGAGAAAAAGGGTCTGGGCTGAGGTGCCAAGCGTGGAGTTAGGCGTCATTGCAACGGGGACTGAAGCCTGGCGGAAGAAGGAATACACCCAGGGAGGAACTGACTCCCTCTATCAACAGGAGTCGACAGGTTCGCCTCTTCAGAACCAGGTGAGCTGAGGGCACTTTGGCCTCTTTGAAACTCTGGGGTGGGGAGGACAGGGGCCTCTGTTCCTGTGGACAGTGGATCCCAAAGAAGGAATGCAAGGTTATTTCTGAAATGGGCTATCTATGTCGTGATGTGATCTCTCTTATGTCTCTCACACACAGAGACACACACATGCACACCCCAAAGGATCATAAAAGATATATGTTTAAAACCCCCGTATGTATATTAACTTACACAGAATAATCTGATTAGCTTCGGAGGCTGTCGGCTTAAGGAGAATGAAACTTCCCAGCAGAAGCAGGGAAGGCCGCTCAGTGTAATTCAGAACACAAGGAGAATTTCCTTCCAGCAAAGTTGCAAAAAAAACCCAAGGCAGAAGCAGCCTCTGATTATATAATTCCTACCTGGGCTGGTGAAAATCTTTGATTATCTATTTATGCCCTGCCAATCCCAGGGCCCAGAGGAAATCAGTCAAGCCTAAAGGAAACTAATTTTGATCACTTCTCCTTTTCCTCTCTCTTGCTTTGTGGCCTCCACAACCTTGAGGAGTCTGCCTGTGAGCACTTGAGGCTGACACGGGGATCCGCGTGGGTGGCTTCCAGGGGAGCAGGCAAGACCAGAGAGGGAGGACGGAGATCAAGGGGAGGAAACAGGGATGCCGCCGCCTGAGTCAGCCTTGCCAGCTGAGATTCTTACTCTGAGAATTCTCGGGGGAAGTAAGGAGGAAAATATGAGGCCCTCTGAAGGTTTAGAGGAGCAAAGACTCCTCAAGGTCACGTGTGTGCTGCCTTTGGATTGTCTGCCTTGGATTTTGGAGGTGCTGCTCGGAGTAGGAATCTCGGCTGGCAAGACTGATTCAGCCCTGCCCAGTGAGGTGGCGGCATCCCTGTTTCTTCCCCTTGATCTGCATCCTCCCTCTCTGGTCTTGCCTGCTCCTCTGGTCTATAAACATGCCTGTGTGCGAGTTATTAAAAGGTGATCCAGCCGGGCTCGGTGGCTCAGCCTGTAATCCCGCGATTTTGGGAGGCTAAGGTGAGTGAATTGCCTGAGCCCGCGAGTTTGAGACCCGCCTGGGCAACTTGGCGAGACCTCATCTCTACAATAAATCAAAATGAGCCGGGTGTGGTAGCGTGCGCCTGTAGTTCCAGCTACATGGAAGGCTGAGGCGGAAGGATCGCCGGAGCCCAGCGGGTTGAGGCTGCGGTGGCCGGGAGTGGCCACTGGACTCCAGTCCGGGCGACAGAGTGAGACTCCAACTCAAAAAATAAATAAATAAATAAAAATAAAAAATAAAATAAAAAGGTGATCCCACTGCCCTGTCCCCCCACCCCAGGCAAGTCCAAAGTTAAGACCAATGGCGGGATGAGAAGTAGGTCTCTGCTCCTCTTCCCGGGGGAAGTGATGGGCAGAACACAACTGCCTGCCTGTCCCCATGCCCACAGTCCTGTTAGTCCTATTGTCCTAGTCGAAGTCTCTGGAAAGTGGGTGCTGCAGGAAACTTCATGATGGGGCAGGTTTCAGCCAACAACGGAATGTATGTCCATGTCCAACACAGATGTGTCTCTGTCCCTGGATAAGCGATGTAGAAGCGGGCCCAGGGACACGTGTCGTGTCATGAGCCTCCTGCCTGCCTGGATCCAATTCTATGAGAAATCATCCAGGAGGCACTTTGGAAAACTGCAGCCACACTTTGAGGCCACACTTTTGAGGGTTCCGCTGAATAGATGACCCCTCCAGAGTTCTAAATGGAACTGGGGATTAAATCAACAAGATCCAGGAAATCTAATTAAAATAGAAAAAACATGTGGTCTAGGTGCAGTAGCTTACGCCTATAATACCAGCATTTTGGGAGGCCTGGGTGAAAGGATCACTTGAACCCAGGAGTTTGAGACTAGCCTGGGCAACACAGTGAGACCTTGTTTCTACAAAAAAAAATTTGTTTTTAATTAGCCGTGCATGGTGGTGTGCACCAGTTATCCCAGCTACTCAGGAGGCTGAGGAGGGAAGATCACCTGAATCCAGGAGGTTGAGGCTGCAGTGAGCTGTGATCATGCCACTGCACTTTAGTCTGGGTTTCAGTGTGAGACCTCAACTCCAAAAAAAATAAAAAATAAAAGAATGTAACATGGTCCCATATCTAATATGAGAATGAGATTTTCTTGATGGCTTTGAAAGAGAAAATGTTTGTGCAAACATTTATACACAGCAGCTGTATAAGCTAAACTTCGATCTTTTGTGATTCAAAGAGGGCACATCGTGTAGGTGGAGAGACTAGTATATTCACCTCTGAACCTGGTTTGATTTTAATATTACTCTGTCATTTAGAAACAGTTCCTGTGTGCCTTGTCAGGAAGTTTATTAAGCCACCGAAAGTGTCTTATAAAAATAGCAGACAATCTAAACTGTGAGTCGTACCATGGGACCCCAGTGGCCTTAGCACAACCAGCTTCTGCTGTGAGTTAAACAATCGTGCAAACGTGTGTTCCACATTCTCTCTGTACTAGCCTCTGTGCTAACCCTGGGGTGAAGGAAGATGAGTAAGACACAGCCTATGTCTGAAAAGAGTTCACATCCCAGGAAACAAAGAGCAAACAGAGTTTAAAACACTCTGCACGATAAATACCATACCCCATTAGAGATAAATTACAAGGGGTCACTTTGAAGCTGTATCGACGAAGCATGGTTTTGTACAAAGTGCTATGGGAACATGGGGGAGGGGAAGCTAACCCCATCCAGGGGTGCCTGGGAAACTTCAAAGCCGAGACGTCTGAACGGTCTCTTGAAGGATTAAGATGAGTTTGAAAGCAATGAGGGGACTCTTTCAACGGGCAAATGGTACAGGGGAGGGTTTGGAGGTCTGACTGCTCAGCTAATGGGGGAAACAGAAGAACTTTGTATGGCTGCATCGAATGGTGCATGTGACAGGGACAAGGTATGTGACTGGGAAAGAAAGCAGGAGTGCGTGGGCAGACCCAGTGCCAATACGAGCCTGGAAGTTTCTCAGATTGGGAATAGGGCAAGGAAGGTGGTCTTTAAATATGATCCATGGTTTTGTTTTTACTCACTGACTCAGAAGGTTAATCCCTTTCCTAAAGTTCTTTGCTTAGTCTCAGGGAGCAATTATACCTTAAAACAAGGGTCTATAAGCCAAAACCGGCATGTCAAATTTGGCCCACCACTTATTTTTGTAAATAAAGTTTTATTGACACATATCCACATTCATGTGATTTAGTATTGTCTATGGCTGATCATTAGACTATGACTGGCTTGGTGCTCAAGATCTGAAGTCTTTACAATTTGGTGCTTTACAGAAAAATCTTGCTGACTCTTGCCCTTTGGTTCCCCAAAGTCGTTGCCATCAGACCAGAAACTTTTAAGACAGCCCTGAGGTTTGCCTCATTATCTTCTGTATGGCTCACCTCTGCCTCTACCAAATGGTCACCAACTGCCCTTGTCAAGGTCAGGAGTGGCACACAGGGTGGAGATTGTATATGCAATAGACAAGAGAGTGAGCACCAGAAACCAGGCAAGTCTGGTCAAGCCTCCATCTTTTCTCTGCAGGCGTCCCTGCCTTTGAGGTTAGCAGCCTGCCATGGACACCAAGTATATGGACTGCAGCAGAGTTTGAGAACTAGAACTTACTGTGTCTTCATGGGTAGGACAGAACTGATTAGGTGACTGTGTTGTTGGCCAAACACTGTCCCCCAAAGTGTGCAGATGAATGCATGGACATCAGTCTTATGGAGATCTCTAACATACTCCCAACAAGACTGCAGACTTACCCCTCTCCTGTTCAGCATTTTTATTGGCATGGATGAACCAGAAACCAGGTCTATCAACGTGGAACTTCCCCATAGCTAGAGGATGAGGGCTGACAGCTAGTAACTGGCATTGATAGGCCAGAATTTGTGTTCCAAAAACATCTTGATGAACTAGAGCGGTGACCAAAACGTGCTTTCTGCCAGAGAAGCAGTCTCTCCTAAAAGTCTCTCTAGCAGGTTTGTCCCTAATATTTTCAGACCCCAGGCAAGAATATAAATGGAGGCCAGCCTGCCATATGTGCAAATATTTAGAAGTTATAAATCGAGATAACAAACTGCTAGATGAAATGCATCTTAACTTTTTACCTTGACAGATATACTTTCTCTACCCTCTGGAAGTCCAGCGTGAAATTCAGAATACTCTGACTCTTTTTTTTTTTGGAGTTTGAGTCTCACTCTGTCACCCAGGCTGGAGTACGTGGCATAATCATGGCTCACCACAGCAGCCTTGACCTCCTAGGCTCAGACAATCCTTCCGCCTTAGCCTCCCAAGTAGCTGGGACTCTAGGCATGCACCACCATGCCCAGTTAAATTTTTTTTATCTTTTGTAGAGACAAGGTCTCTCACCATGTTGCTCAGGCTAGTCTTAAACTCTTATCCTCAAGCGATCCTCCCGCCTCAACCTCCCAAATTGCGGGGATTACAAACCTGAGCCACTGCACAAGGGCTCTGACTCCTCGAAGCCTTAATGCTGTAAAACTGCAGCATGGGAGAGTCAGCCGTAGCTGACCCCCAGCCACACCCCTCACTTCCAGTCCTTCTTTCTATTTCTACCCTGCTCCTAGACTTCTCCACCACACAACTCCAGTTGCTGTCTCTTTGCTGCCTTGCCAGTTGTATCTGTCATTTGGTGTCATTTGCCTGGCTCTGCCCTCTGGCTTTTCTCCTTAACTCCAATTCCTGCTTCTACCTCTGATTGACCTGTTTCCAGCTTCTTCAGGCAACCTCTGGTCTAGTGCTTATATTTGTCACAATCCCCAGAAAACAGTGTCCCTGATGGATTCAACCCCAGGCTTGCAAAAAGAACCTACTCAATTGCCACCTGCCTGCCAGCTCCCGGGTCTTATGTGATCATCCCTGACCAGGGACTTCTGTGATCATTGTCTCCTCTCACTCCCACCACCCATGACAGTGGCTCTTGAACTTAACTCCAAAGGATAAACACATATTTCAGCAAATTTGGGGCAGACAGAATGGGAGGCAGTCCCACCCACGAGTAATATATTTCTTTGGATGCTGGTATTTTTCTTTTCAAAGGGTCACATACTTTAAAGAAGAAGTTTTGATCATGGAAATATGATTGTGGTATAAAATACATTCCAAAAGCACACACAAAAATCATACAGCTGAATGGATTTATCACAAAACATGTTACTACCAGGTAAACAAATGTCTTGGAAGCCTTCCCTATGTGTCACTATCTTCTTCCCAAAGGGAAACCAACCAGTATTCTGACTGCTGATACTATGGTTTGGTTTTGCTTGTTTCTGGATTTAATGTAAATGTAATCAAACACTACAAGCTCCTTTGTGTATGGCTTCTTTCATTCAACATGACGTTTGTGAGATTCATGTGGATTCTAGGTCACTCGTTTTCAATGTTGTGTAGTATTCCATTATGTGAGTATACCACATTTATTTATACATATTATAGTTGACGGGCATTTGGGTTGTATTCAGTTGTTGGTTATTATGCATAATACTGTCCTGAACATTTATTTAAGTCAGAGTCTCACTCGGTCGCCCAGGCTGGAATGCAGTGGCATGATCATGGCTCACCACAGGGTTCAGGCAATCCTTCTGCCTCAGTCTTCTGAGTAGCTGGGACTCCATGTGTGTGCCACCAAGCCCAGCTGATTTATTTTCTATTTTTGTAGAGACTGGTTCTCACCTATATTGCCCAGGATGGTCTCGAACTCTTGGCCTCAAGCAATTCTCCCACTTTGACCTCCCAAAGGGATTACAGGTGTGTGGCACCATGCCCAGCCCTGAACAGTTTTATAAATATCTGTTGGTACATGTGCACATGAATTTGGGATTGTATATGTCTAGAAGTGGATTACAGGGTGATGGGCTTTGCATATTTCAATATAGTTGATTTTACCAAAGAGTTTTCCAGAGCGGTTGAGCCAATCAACCAATTCCTACCTTTGGTCTATTGGTGTTCATGTTGCTCCACATTTTCAGAACAACAAAAAAAATTGTTCTCCATGGGACAGTCACATTCATGTCCATGTCAAGAATTTATAACTTTTTTTTAGGGGGGGTCAGAGTCTCATTCTGTTGCCCAGACTGGAATGCAGTGACACTATCACGATTCTAGCTCCTCGGCTCAGGCGATCCTCCTGCTTCAGCTCCGTGGTTTGCTGGAACTACAGGTACGTGCCACCACCTGTAAATAATGTTTTAGAATTATTTTTTGTAGACAAGGTCTTGCTATGTTGCCAAGTCTGGTCTCAAACTCCTGGCCTCAAGCAACCCTCCTGCTTTAGTTTCCCAAAGTTTTGGGATTACACGTGTGAGCCAATGTACCTGTCCAAAAATTTATAAATTTTGTTTGCCAAAAAAACGGAAACGATACTTGTGGAAGATGTGCCAAATTTATCCTGTGCCTTCACCTGTCCCAAGTTAGAGGAGCTTAGCTGTTTGTCAACCACTTGGACCTATTGAAGTCTCTGCATTCAGGTTCAGGACTGTCCAACCCTTGACCAAACTGTCTCACACTCATGGGAAGCTTCCTCCTCTGTCCAGCATGGTGCCTGCCACCATCTTGGATCCGCTGCTGACCTTCAGTCCATCTTGCAAAGACAGTATTTATCTGAATAATCTTACTTTGTTTACACGTTCATCTAATTGTCGCTTTGATTGGTCCCTAGGTCCTTTCGCAGTACCAGGCCATGTGCTTTTTTAATAAGTGCCTCCAACACCTGGAAGAATTCTTGGGACCCCACGGGGAGCAATCAGTATTTGCTAACCGACTGCCTGGCTCAGTGTAGCTTAAAATCCATCTTTATTTTTATATGATAGTTTAAATGATTTAATGAGTGGCTGTCACTGACAAGGCACTTGGGGACAGTGCATAAAATGACACAATAATATAAAAATAAAGCTTTGCTCCGAGACTAATGCACAGTACTGCCTTCCGCGTCCATACCGCTCTGTGTACTAGAGGACACAATTCTTCCTTGGGCCGAGTGGAATTGTTTTCATTGATAAAAATAAGTAAATTCACATTCTCTCCTACAGCTTTATTTGAATGCTTACAAAAACAGGCATCATATATAATATTCATTTCAGCAATGAATATGCAGCAAGTGCTGCATCTCTTTATTTAGGGATTTTAAACATTGCAGTCATGTTCATCATGGTGACTGTGAGCTTTTACATCTAAGACAGATTCATTTCTCAAAGTCATATTTAAATATCTCAGATGGTAGTTTGGGCCTCTTGGGTATTGCACAACATACAACTGAAGAAGGAAGGTTAACCTCTCCGGAAAGAAAAAAAAAAAAAAGTAAAGACATGGCGCAGCTGTGGATATTTCACGTTTAGGAAGCAGTAGGAACAGGAGAAAGAAGAACAGAAAATTCTAGGGGAGCCAAGTTTGCAGGGAGAATCTGGATGTTGGCTTCAGCCTAGAGCAGTGTGGGAGTTGTTCTCTAACTTAATGACGCTCTAAGTGAAGCATACAATTTTCTCTCCATTCCGTGTTTTACAGGCGAGGTTTCTCTTCGGCTCCTCTCAATCATCTTAGTACCAAACACTGACACTCCAAATGGCGACCTGGACCCGAGCACATACACAGTTTCATACCTATGACTTTGCTCCGAATTTTAGATCAATCGTTTCCTTCATTCGTTGGTTCTTTCATTCATTTGTTCATTTTATTTTATTTTATTTTATTTTGTGAAATGGCCAGGCAATAAATTCTTACCCAGCACCTCCTATACCAAGGACCATGCTTGGTGCTTAGGCTACAATGATGTGTCCTAACCAGACATTATTTAATGAAATGCCCAAACAATTGTAAAAATGCATCCGTGGGCGTGCCGGACAAAGAGCCTGGTGTGGTGGAAGTGGTATCAGAGGGATCTGACTTAGTCAGAGAGGTCTGGGAAGTGTCCTGAGAAAGTGGTGATCTGCTAAGTGAGTGGGTGTTTTAACTAAACCAGGTGATCAGGGTGAACGCAAAGAAACGAGAACAGCTTGTGCAAAGGTCCTGGGGTGGAGAGTAAGATGTACATGAGGGCCAGCGCACGTATCAGTGTGGCGGGCGTGGAGAGAGCAAAAGATGTGGGGCAGGACCTTGTGGGCCCTCATGAAGCTGAGTCCTCATCCTAAGAGCAAAACTGGCCCAGGTGCAGGAAGAGGTGGAAGACAGGGAGGGATCCAATTTGACGGAGTAGGTTGTGGAACTCAGACGTTTTCAAGGAAGAGGGTTTTAGAACTTCTTGTTCTTGCTTGACACAAGATGCCCTGGCTGGCATCTTGCCTCTATTACAGGTGTCCCCTGGCAGCTGTTAACTGTCGAGCAGGCTGGTCTCCTAGGCCTGAGTGGATAATCGGGAGAACACTCGGGTGGCAGAGGGTCACGCTCTAGTGGTCCGGATCTGTTCTCTCCGCGCACGAGGAACAGTCGGTGCCTGCGGCTCGCAGACCTGAATGTGTTTAGCCATAACGGTCTGACAGGGAAGCTGGTTCGGCTTTAATAGAACACCAGGCACCCAACCAACAGGCATGATCTCTCTCCTGAAAGGTAATGTGTGGCCTCTGTGGGCTGGGACTTCAATCCACTACCAGGACTAGATATAGACAAATTCAAAACGTAAATGCTCTCAACTAGGTGTATAATACAATGGATAAAATACAGTGTAATAGCATTTTCAGACTTCACGTAGTCAACACTGGAGATTTAAAAGATCCGAAGAATCTTTTTGGTTCAAGCAGAACGGGGGCGACACAGGGTAGGAGGGGGGAAGGGAACTTTCCTGAATGTTAATTGTGGTTGTCATGGAGCTGGGTTCCCTCAACCTTGGCTCTGGTGACACTTGGGGCCATAACATTCCTCGTCGTGGGGTTGTCCTGTGCACTGTACGGTTAACAACATTCCTGACCTATTCACCCTAGATGTCACTAGCGCACCTCCCCACCTTTTTTTGGTTTTTTGTTTCTTTTTTTTTTTTTTTGAGTTGGAGACTCACTCTGTCACCCAGACTGGAGTGCAGTGGCCGCTCCCGGCCACCGCAGCCTTGACCTGCTGGGCTCCGGCAATCCTTCTGCCTCTGCCTTCCACGTAGCTGGAACTACAGGCGCGCTTCCTTGTGACAACCAAGCATACCTCCAGACATTGCCAAGTGTCTCCTGGGGGGCAAAATTGCCCCCTTTTAAACCCTGTTCATAGAGGATCCATAATTAGTACACTCAGTATGGAGGTTTCGGGGAAATAAAAGCAAGCATTGCCAAAGATCTGAGAACTCTCTTAAATTTAAACAATTGTCTGACTGGTGCAGTGACTCATGCCTGTAATCCCAGCACTTTGGGAGGCCGAGGCAGGAAGATCACTTGAGGCCAGGAGTTCGAGCCCAGCCTGGGCAACACAGCGAGACCTCATCTCTACAAAAAAAAAAACAACAACAAATAGCTGGGTGTGATGGTGTCTACTTGTAGTCCCAGCTGCTGAGGAGGCTGAGGTGGGAGGATCACCCGAGACCAAGAGGTCAAGGTTTCAGTGCGCCATGATCGTGCCACTGCATGCCAACTTGGGCGACAGAGTGGGACACTGACTCAAAATTAAAGGATAAAAAATAAAAATTTTCTATAACGATGTGGTCAGTTTTGCTTTTCTGACTATTTTGACACATAGGACGTGCCTGGAAACAAGTCCGCCCTCGCCTTACTCAAAGCTCCCCAGTGAGGGGCAGACCTCATCCTATTCATCAACGAAAGTGGAGCTGAAGATTCTGCAAGTCAACTTCTTAATTTAAAGTTTGAAATGCAAAAACAGCTTTGCTATTTCTTCATCTGCAGAGGAACAAAAAAGGAAACGGCTGTTTGCTCTCTGTGCTCTTGAGACTTTAAATATGTCTCCTACCTCAGTTTTGGGGGGAGATGGGAAGGTATGAAAAGCTAGAATAGAATCATTTGGAGATTGACTGTCGTCTGGAGGAATTGGAGAGCTTGGTAAAATTTCTCAAATTTCTCTGACTGGGGTCGGCCGCCCTGGTGTCCTCTGCTTGGACAGAAATCACTGTCCAGCAGGGGCTGCCATGAAGACCGGGATGTTGGACTTTCTGCCTTTTTACCATTCTATACGTGTACAACCTTGAGCAATGGCCAAATCTCCTTGGATCTCCACTGTCTTTTTTCTGAAAATAAAACTAAAAGCAGTGGCTGAATCCCTCACCTGAGTATGGGTGGTTTATTGAGTTTGCAGTTGGGGGTCTGGCCTTACGGTTTGAGGAGTATCACTTCCCCACCCTGAGGCCGCCAGGTCTCTTGGGCATCTTGTCTATTGCTTTTTGTTTCATTGGTTAGGTAGGCAGATGTTTCTCTTATGTAATTGGAGACGCAGGATGCTTCACAGAAGTACTAATGACCATGAATTTAAAGCTGAGTTGGGCCTGGCACAGTGGCTTATGTCTGTAATCCCAGCACTTTGGGAGGCTAGATTGGAGGATTGCTTGAGCCCAGGAGTTTGAGACCAGCCTAGGCAACATAGCAAGATCTCATCTCTACAAAAATATTTTAAAAATCAGTCAGGTGTGGTGGTATGTGCTTGTAGCCCCAACTACTCAGAGGCTGAGGTGGACAGATCACCTAAGCCCAGGAGGTCAAGGCTGCTATGAGCCATGATTGTGCCACTGCGGTCCAGCCTGAGTGACAGAGTGAAACTCAAACTCAAAAAAAAAAATCTGAGTTGAGGTTAGACGTAGATGAGTTTGAACCCATTGTATAGATGGGTAGATATATGTAGAGATATAATTTATATAGCTATAAAGAATATGTGTAACAGATATCCTTAGATAAGGATATGAATCCTTGAATAGATTCCTGCTATGAATAATGAAATATTACCTAACATTATCAATAATACCATGGCTTACATGCTTTGAAAAAACCTTTGGCATTTTAGATTAGAAAGTATAAAGCACGTCTATTGTCTTAGCTTGAGCTGCTATAAAAAAAAATAACATAGACCAGGTAGCTTATAAGCAACAGAAACTTATTTCTCAGTTCTGGAGGCTGGGAAATCCAAGATCAAGATGCCGGCAGGTTCTTGTCTGGTGAGGGCCTGCTTCCTGATTCACAGATGGTGACTTCCTCATCTCCTCATGTGGAGGAAGGGCATGGGGTTGCTCTCTGGGGCCTCTTTGACAAGAGTACTCTGCGTTCATGACCAAATCACTTCCCAAGGGCCTACCTCCTAACACCATCACCTTGGCGATTAGGTTTCAACATATAAATTCAGGCGGGGAGAGGACACAGACATTCATTCCATAGCATATGCTGAAAATGTGAAAGGATGTAGAAAAGTTTAGTTGTGAATATCAGAAAGCTCCAGAGAAAAGTCATCCCGGGCAGCCTGCATGTAGATCTTGAAAAGGAGGATTTATATACAACCCCTAAAGGAATATGGAACGAGAGCTTGTTGTGTCTTGCTTAAGCAGGAGGATTAGGCAGGAAAAGTGTTGATTGGTTTACATGAAGGCTAAAGACTGATCTTTGATGAATGTGAAATTAGCCAGTTAAACTTGGGTTAATCCAAAGGGTCTAGGCAAATGCTAAAATAAGACCGACATCTTGTAAACTGGAGCATGATTTTGGAACTTTCTGGTGGTGGCAGCCAGGGATGTCTGTCTCGTGGAAGAGGGTAGGAGGAGGATACCCTGATCCTCAGAATTATGTGCCCTGAACTGTAAGACTTCCATCCCTGTCCAGATTTGATAATAACCTCACGCATTTGTGTAGCTTGCAAAGCGCATCCTCAGTTTCCTTTTCATATGATCTTCAGGACAACCCTAAAAGTTACTGTCATCATTTTCAATGGATAAAACCAGCTCAGAAGGGTCAAGGGACTTGCTCAAAGGCCTTTGACTGATTATTCATGTAGCCTAAGCTAGAAAAAATTTATCATATACACCAAGTTGCTTCTCTTATAAAAAAAAAAAAAAAGGAAGGAAGGAAAGAAGAAGAGAGGGAAGGAAGATGGGAGGGAGGGAAGGAAGGAAGGAAGAAAGGAAGGAAGAAAGGAAAATTCTCTTTTAAAAAAGGTAAAATAAAAAATTGAAAGCAGTCAGGATTCTAGGTGGAGAGCTAGGATTTAATAGAGTGGCTTTGTTTGCTTTTTTAAAAAATAGTTTCTTCCTTTATAATTCACTATCCTATCCTTTTTCAGATTTCCAGATAGTAGTCTTGGGGTAAGGTCATCTTTCATTTTTTTTTTTTTTGAGTTGGAGTCTCACTCTGTCGCCCAGATTAGAGTGCAGTGGCCGCTCCCGGCTACCACAGCCTCGACCTGCTGGGCTCCGGTGATTCTTCTGCCTCAGCCTTCTGAGTAGCCGGAACTACAGGTGCGCACTACCACGCCCGGCGAATTTTTTTTTGATGTACTGTAGAGATGAGGTCTCGTCAAGTTGCCCAGGCGGGTCTCGAACCCACGGACTCAGGCAATCCACTTACCTCGGCCTCCCAAAGCGCTAGGATTACGGGCTGAGCCTGGCTATCTTTCATTTTAAAAAGGTAAAAAGCCAGGTGTGGTGGTGTGTGCCTATAATCCCAGCTACTCAGAAGGCTGAGGCAGGAGGATCACGTCAGCTCAGGAGTTCAAGGCTGCAGTGATCTCTGATGATGCCACTGCACTCCAGACTGGGCAACAGAGTGAGACCTTGCCCCTTAAAAAGAAAAAAAAAAAGGTAAGCAAACTCCCCTTCATGCTGATCACCAACTCTCTCCCACGCTGAAACTTCCCGTAGGTTAGTGGTCAAACTCAACATTAGCTGCCAGGTGATGTGTCTCTGAGTCATGTATACCTTCTACCACAAATGCATGTTGTGGTTTTAATTACCAGGATCTCCCCAAGGACTGTGTCTGCCCTCCTGGTTATGTGGATTCGAATTTACCAGTTTTAAGATGTGAACAGAAATCTGTTCTTGTAAATGACCGGGAGGTCATAGGCCATGAAAGCATGAATCTTCCGGTGAGGGTATGGCCGCCTGACTCACTCCCGAGCCACCACACTCACCGCATCTGAGCTGCTGCCACTTTTACTTCTTGTTTTTGATTTTTGTTTTTTAATATTCCTAAGTGCTGTTTTGTTTTCACCCTGCACTGGTTTGGCAGATACATTTATGCTTTCCGGAGAGATGTTTCAACGACGGGTGTGAAAGGTACTTTTCAAAAAATCAGCATTGCGTCAGCAGTACACTGAGAATACAATTTAGGAACTCGAAATATGTTTAAACACAACTTAGTACATGGTATTGCTCATCATTTGGCATTTGGCCTTTGCAATTTCATTTTATTTAATGCCATAATCGATAGTCTTGATCTGAAATACTTCCTACCTTTTATTTTTGTCCTGACGGCAGTATCTTTTTTGTAATGCACCCCATTTGACCTTCTAATCACATCCTCCCTCAAAATCAACTTGATTTCTATAATAATTCACACCTGTTTATGCAGCTGTCTATGTAGTCTCATCACCTATGTGCATAAACAAACACTGCTTGCTCGAGAAGGTGTTACTGATAGAGTTGGAGGTTAGACTAGGACAACTTTAGGGCTGTCGGGAAGCCCCAAGCTCATGGACGCCTGCAGCAGCGGGTGCAAAACCACAAGCAAGCTTCACACCTACCGAACTGTTAGGCTCTCATCAGATACACCTGTAGCACTGTAGGCCCACATCCAGGATTCTTGGGGTCCAGGTAAGCGCTCCGGCGATCCTCCCGTCTCAGCCTTCCAAGTAGCCAGAACAACAGGCGCACACTACCACGCCCAGCTAATTTTCTGATTTGTTGTAGAGAGGAGGGCTCGCCAAGTTGCTCAGGTGGGTCTCAAACCCGCGGGCTCAGGCAATCCACTTGCTTTGGCCTCCCAAAGTGCTGGGATTACAGGCTGAGACACCGAGCCCAGCCAGCCTAGCAGCCACTTTCTGTAAGGCTGTTTCTCCCTGTTTCTCTTCTCTTGAGAGTGGACGGTGCTTTGCTTAATAAAGCCACTTGCTTACCCTGCTTCTCTGTATGTCTGCTTGTGAATTCCTCCCAAATGTGAACAGAAGAGCCTGCTGCCGAGTCTACCATGCAGGGAGGGGCGCCCCTTCTCCGGGTAACACCAGAATCGATCCTTGCCGTGTTAGCTCCCAGAAGAGGCCATCTGCTACGAGGCACTGGGTGAGCGGCACTGGGATTACCTCTCCCAAATGAGACATCTAGCCATCAACTCGCTAATCTGCTCGGTCAGTTCTGGAATCACTTTGCTGGTTCTCTACTTCACTCAGATTTGAGAGAGTTAATTATTTAATAACTTTGCAAAGCGCATCGGGCTCCCTGGAGAAAGTGTGCCACATAAATATATATAAATGAATTATTAATTAAAGTTTAAGCAGATTACTTGGCGAGTTCTTTCTTAACGGCCCCATTTTCCTAATGAGGTGTTTTGAAGTTACAGTCCGGTTTGGGTTTCTGGCGATTCCCCCTTTCCGGGGCCTTATCCCTCTTGCCCTCCTCAATTTCCTTTGCTTCATTTTTTTCCCTTCCTGTTGGTTCTGTCAGTGTCTATCATATCGCGGGCCCTCTGTCCATCACAATGACTTAACGCCAGATCTATAGGTAAAAGACTTCATTAACTCCAACAGGCGTCACAAGCGCCTGAGAACTCTGGGGTGAGATTAATAATTAGATAATGATTCTAATGCGCTGTGAAAATGAGAAGCCAGGCTCACGAGGTGCTGAGCGTGGTGTGTTATCAGCAACGGAGAAGCTTGTTTACTGACCCCTTTTCTGTGATCAAGGGAAGCAAGAGATCCCGGAGAGTTTAAAAATGAATATAAATCCAATCAAACCCCTCCCACTAGGCTGACTCTTCTCTCATTGGCCAGAACAATACCAGGAGATTGTAATTTAAGAGCACAGTTTGGAGGCGCGTTGGATTCTCTTTGAGGAAACAGTGGACTAATTTAGATCGAGTATGAAGGAGTGACATAATTGCTTATTGAATGTTGATGTCCAAATCCTAGTTATTCCTTTACTGGAGATTAAGCGGAATTAGAGAACAGTTCACGTCCACCCTGCTCAAACCTGACCCAGTTTATTTACACTGTAATCTTACTTCAGAGCTTGAGAGGTAAAATGAGCTGCTCTTATCAATTAATAGCCAAAGAAAATTTTGGATTTCAAGTTCAACGTGAGAGCTATTTATTCCAAAGCACTACAGACACCAAGAGGTTTAGGCCAGGGGGAGGGGCTGGAGAGGGCAGTGCTGTAGAGAGTTTTTTTTTTTTTCCTTCCCTTTCCCTCCTAGGAGTTTGAATCACTGTGCAATCTTGGATTTTCTAGTGACCTGTGTTAAAGCCCTGGGGCTAAAGCAGACCTATAATGGATCTATTTCTGAATTGTTCAGCAGTATTGGAGTTTAAAACAGCAGTCATGATACATGCACATAATGAGGTCAGTGATTCCTTCTGCGTCCAGGAGGGGACTGGTCATAGCTTGCACGGTCTCTCCAAGTAGAGAGGCAAGCAAGCCCCTCCTCAGCCCACTTCCAGACTTCTCCAAGGCCTAGACAGAGCAGACACGGAAGCCACTTTAGGGATAGGAGACAGGGGGTTGGCAAAGGACCCTGCCCTGTGCCACATTCCACTATTAGAAATTCACTTCTCTGCATTCAGGCTTTGTTCTACATTCAAATACCTCCGGGAGGTATAACACATTGTCTTTTCCAGTCATGAATAATTTAGTATTCATTTGACAAATATTTGTTGTTTGTTGGATTTATTCATAACACGAATTGATCAGAGTCAGGGAATAAGAAGGTGTGTTTGAGGCCAATGCTGCCTCTCTGCTGGCCGCACGGCCCCTCTGAACCTCAGCTTGTACAGCTGGAAAGCCAGGGGGTCGGATCAGCAGATCTGCAAAGTAGTTTCCAGTCTCAGCATTGTGTGTCCCTCAGACAGTTGTGAGAAGGGGCACAAACCAGACATGGGTGATGGGCAGGGGCTGCCTGGGTGTGAGGACACTGCGGGAAGCCTGAGACACAACACGAGCACGGAAATTCATCACAAGGCTCTGGGATTTTGATCGGCTTTGCATCGTAGCCTTGTGTCTGTGTTCCAGAGCTTAGCACAGAGCCTGGTACACAGTAGGTGCCCAATAACATTGGATTAAGAAGGATAGAAAAAAAGGCCAGGCATGGTGGTTCATACCTGTAATCCCAGCATTTTGGGGGGCCAAGGCGGGAGGGTTGCTTGAGGCCAGGAGCTTAAGAGCAACCTGAGCAACATAGCAAGATCCCATCTCTACAAAAAAGAGAAAAAAAGTGTTAAGAGTGAAAAAATAGCACCTACCTATGTATTCTTTCTCTAGAGCTGTTGGAACAAATGATCTCAACCTAAGTGACTTGAAACAACAGACATTTTTGGTCTCACAGTTGTGGGAGGTAAAAGTTCAAAACCAAGGTACTGGCAAAACCAAGTTCCTTCCAAGCCTTTAGAGGGGAATCCTTCTTGGCCTCATCCAGGTTCTGGTAGCCCCAGACATGCCTTGGCATCTTAACTCCCATCCCTGCATCCATCCTTCCATGGCCATCTTCCTCTGTGTCTTCACAGATCGTCAAGTCAAATAAAGTCACACTCCAGGTTCTGAAGGTTAAGGCTCTGACTTACCATTTTTGAATACATACTTCAACCTATAATAATCTTCTTCACAGAATTGTTGGGAGGATGAGCCGAAACACTGGTGATGACTACAAAGTGTTTATGCAAATATAGAATAAGGGACTTGGCTGGGATTTGAGACTGGTCCTTTCTCTACCCACAGAGTTTCAGCAGAAGGCCTCAGAAGCTCGATTTAGGGGCATGAAGACTAATGAGGGAGAAAGAGTATAGAAATGAGGTCAAGGCACAAAAGTCAAATTTCATTACCTTCGAAGGGTTACCTGGGCCTAGTGTGGGTCCCAAGTGAGTGAAGTGACCTCCAACACACCATGGGGTAACCTAGACTTCCCAGAATGAGACCAGCAGGCAGTCAAGGCTCGCTCACTGAGGCCACACTGGAGAGAATGGAAATCACTGGCTCACACTCATATTTTTGTCTTTCATTACTATCATCTGGGAAGGTGATCTCATGAAGATGCATTTTAATAACCACCAGTAAAGCTAAGCACCGCACCACTGGGGCAATAGACATGGTTCCTGGCCTCCCAGAGCATGGCTTCTAAAGGACACAAGGACAGCCATGTGTGAACTTTATGCCTTTTTTTCCCCCCCTTTTTCTTTTTGGGGGTGAGCACCAGGAAAGAGCTGCATTCTAATTGATTATGAACCACAGGTCTAAATTTCAATGCTGGGCTGAATAGTAATTTTTCCTGAAGGTTTGAATAAATCATCCAATCTGCTTCAGTTTCAACTACTTCCAGCATTTCTATTTTAATCATTAATTCTGACTGCTTAGGACCCTGGAGTCACTGAGTCCGTTTGTGACTTAATTTGGGATGGGAATGAGGCAGGAGGCAGAGGATGAGTTAAGAACCAAACAGGAGAAAATGGACTTGACCTACAGTTGGAAAGATTTGGGCCAGATACAAGGGACATTTTCTTGTTAGTGATCACTGTCAATCTTTGCTTTGCTCTAGCAAGGCAGATAATAGAATTTGCACGACTGTAATTTTGGTACCGATAGGAGAGATTCTCATGTCAGGGAGATGGTTTAATTTTCATTTCGATTTGATTGCAGGGAGACAATCAGATGAGTTCTGCATTCAGGTAAATCATAGATAATAAGTGCCTTCAATGACCCCTTTTTACTCTGAATGGTAGGAAACTCAGTCCTAACTGTACTGCTCAGTTAAAATAGTAATATTAACTCAGGGCACTGTTTCAGTTACTGATTGCTGTGAACAAAATACTCCCAAGTTCAGTGGTTCAAAACAACAGTTTAGTTTTATCTTTCATGGTTCAGTGTGTTGACAGGTTTCAGGTGGGCAGTATTTACTTGGAAATCTTGCAGGGTTTCTTTTTTTTCGGAGTTGGAGTTTCACTCTGCTGCCCAGGCTAGAGTGCAGTGGCACACTTAACAGCCACCCCAGCATCAACCTGCTGGTCTCTGGCGATCCTTCCGCCTCAGCCTTCCAAGTAGCTGGAACTGTAGGCGAGCATTACCACACCCAGCAAAATCTTGTGCAGTTTCAATGGGGCAGTGGTTAGTTAGAGTTGGGGTCATCTAAAGATTCAAACAGGGCTGGGAGTGATGGCGCACGCTCGTAATCCTAGCACTTTGGGAAACAGAGGCAGGAAGATTGCTTGAGGCAAGGAGTTCAAGACTAGCCTGGGCAACACAACGAAACCCCATCTCCCCACGCCAAAAAAAAAAATTAGCTGATGTGGTGGTGTATGCCTGTAGTCCCAGCTACCCAGGAGGCTAGAGTGGGAGAATTGCTTAAGGCTAGGAGTTGAAAGCTGCAGTGAACTATGACTATGCCACTACACTCCAGTATGGGTGACAGAGCCAGACCTGTCAGACTCAGCTGGGCTGGATGTTCAAGGTGATTTGCTTATTCACGTTTCCGGTACCTGGACCAGGCTGACCAGGCTGGCTGGAGGCTGGCTGGAGGCTGATAGAGCACCTCTTTCTCCATCCGAATGGCTAGTGTGGGCGTTGGCTTCCTCCAGGGTTCTGAAGGGAGATGGGATTTACGAGTGGGGTCATCTTTGGAGACATGCTAGCATGGGTATTTACAGATCTATTTTTTAGGGTCTTATAAGAGTTGTATCTTCCTTTGTAAGCCTTTTTGGGAAACTGCATGTATCCATAAACACAAGCAACGCTTTACGCTTGTCTAAGGCTCCACCACTCACCACGCACCCTCACTATGCTACCTGCCCTGGCCTGCACAACACTGTGTAAAGGGGCAGCTCAGCAACTTTAGCCCTATTACTACAGACTTAGAGACTGAGGTTCGGAAAAGATTAGTTACCTTTCCGGGCTAGCCCAGCTAGGACATGGTGAGCTAGACCCTCATCAGGTGTGTTTCCAAGTATCTGGTGAAGCACTGGCAGGGATATAAGCCTAACGTCCAGGTGTGACTCCCCAAGAAGCTGTGTAACACCTGGTTGCCTCTCTGTCACCCTTTTCCACCAGGAGCTTGGAGAAGCGGTGTAAGCACTAACCCTTAAGCAAAACTGTCAGAATCCAAGCTGGGTTTGCCACCTCCTGGCTGGGGAGACCTGGGATCTTTCACACAACTCAGTTTCTTCATCTGTAAAATGAGGCTGATGACAACGATAGTGTCTACCTCTCAGGGTTGTCACGAGGATTATATGAATTAATGCCTCAAAGTCATATCTGATAAGACCTGTGAAAGGAAATCTCTCAGTGACAAGCTGTAGAGATGAATAATTATTATGAGAATTCTAGTCCAGCTGCACCTTCTCTGTGTGTTTATTTTTTGAGATAGCCTAGGTGTGTTGCCCAGGCTGGAGTGCAGTGGCACGAGCATGGCTCATGGCACACTGTTGCCTCAACCTCTCGGGCTCAGGCAATCCTTCCACTTCAGTTTCTGAGTACCTGGGACTACAAGCTCACCACCATGCCTGGCTTTTTAATTTTTTTGTAGAGACAAGGTCTTGCTATGTTTGCCTAGGCTGGTCTCAAATTCCTGGACCTAAGCAATCTTCCCTCCTTGGCCTCCCAAAGTGCTGGGATTACAGGCATGAGCCACAGTGCTTGGCCATGTTTTTTGATTTTACATGAACCTCACTGATCGTCCCAGCTGATCATGAAACGTCATTTTGCTTGATGTTACACACTATCAGGCGGACTAAAAGCCCGAAGCTGACGTTAATGCAGGCCCGAGTGCTGTGATTTTAGCTGCAGGATGCAGTCATATCGTCAGGACTCATAGGCACAACCGGCCTCTCCGGAGGCTCTCACGTGCCCTCCCTCTCTCTTAGTTATTTATAGCGACATTCTCTTCCTCGATGCCCAGTCACTCTTCTCGTACTTATTGTCCCAAGTGGGTCTTCACGTTCACCTCTAACTTCTCCCCGTTCCACTCCTTTTTTGAACACTCATCTACCCAGAGATGCCCTTGCATCTACAGACACATGCCCTTGACCTTCTCCCCCGATCCCTGGGCACCTTTCCTCCTCAAACCCTCAGGATACAGAGGGAGAGCCTGACACTCTTGCTTGCTGAGCCTGAAATTCTCCCCTCCCACCCCCAGGTCCCCCAAGGATGGCAGAGGTGTCTGCCACTGTGGCCGGCAGGCAGGATACAGACGCGTGTATGAGTGAGGATGCCTGACTTTACCTGCCTGGGAGCTCCCAGAGCTCTTCCTGTGTGACTGAAAAGGGCCAGAGAATGGATTTCCCTGCTGCCCACCTGGACACTGCTCAAACAGCCCGCGGGCTGCCTGAAGAGCTTGTGGTGGTAACTGCTGCTTAAGGGGGTAAGTGCTCCTGACATAGGGGAAGGCTTGGCTCAGGGAAGCTGCCTGCTTTTTCCCAGTTCAGGGTGGGGGCATGAATGGAGCTGAATATGCACCTATTCAGAAGGGCAAAGAGCCAAAAATAACTAGAAGCAACAGCATTTCATCTGACAGGCCCAGAAATAGAGCTCATTTTGGAGCATGCCAGGGCTACAGACCAAGCGATTCCGAGACCTTCAGCATTCCCAGAAAAAAATACATGGAAAAGCTTTCAGTGTGCACAAGTGCTTTCCTCTCCTCCTTCACCACAGCTTCTCAAGGAGAGGGCTCTGGGGCCCGCAGGAAGGCTGTCCGCAGAGCCAGAGACCTGAGGCTTAAGGGTCGAGGGCTGGGAATGAGCTGAGGAGGGTGTCTGGCGGGAAGGTCTAAGGAAGGAAAGATTCTTGTTTGTCTTGGTAACTGTTGGATGTGGAGGATGCAAAACAAGGAGGGACAGAGATAGGAAGCGGATTCAGGGAAGGTAGAACCCAGGGGTCACATGAAAAATGGAAATAACCATGTGTGAAACAATGGCATGCAGGGTTTCGCTGGATCCCAGAGGTCACCTTCGGCAGACAGAAAGCCCATGACTTTCCTCTTGTGATGGCAAGTGTGTTGCCTGACAGCAATCTTCTAGTTTTGCTTTCTTCTCTTCTATTTTTGTTTTCTTCTTTTCTATTTTGATATAAAAGGCAAATGCCATGGTTCATTCATCTTTATTCCGAATAACTAAAATTACAGGAAGGAAGGAGAGGAAAGTGGGGAAGGGGAGAAGACCAAAAGATTCCAGAGGACCTTGGGTCTGGAAATAGTAATATCTAGCAGGAAGAAATTAGGGAAAGAACAATGAATTAACAAAGAAAATCAAGGGAGAAGGGAGGGAGGAAGAAAGAACAAATGGAAAAGGAAGATGTAGAATTCAGTTTTATTCAGTGAATGTGTCAAAGAACTTTCTAAGTACAAGGTGTGGGGCAGGTACTCAGAGATGATTACGGAACAACCCCTGTTTTCAAGAAGCTTACAGTCTGCTTGAGGACAAAATCTCACTCTGTCACCCAGGCTGGAGTGCAGTGGCACGATCATGGCTCACCGCAGTCTAGACCTCCTGGGTTCAAGCAATTCTACCGTCTTAGCCTCCCAAGCAGCTGGTGCTACAGGCACATGCTACCACACTCTGCTAATTTTTTGATTTTTTTTTGTAGAGATGAGGTCTTGCTATGCCGTCCAGGTTGGTCTCAAACTCCTGGGCTCAAGCAATCCTCCCATCCTGGCCTCCAAAAGTGCTGAGATTTCAGGCGTGAGTCACCACGCCTGGCCCAAAGGTAAGTTTTTACTGATCTACAACAAAATGAGACACATAAAGACAAGTCAGGAGTTTTTCACAAGCAAATTATATTCAGTTTAAAGGACTGCCTTCTATCCCGATGTTAGGTCCTTCCTAATTTTTTGCAGGTAAAAATGCCTTGTGTTTTGAATGAAACTATGTTGGTGGAAGATAGTATATTTGTGTAACGCGGTAACCCCAAATCTGAGAGGGTTTGTGTGTAATGTTTACCTGTTCTAAAGCAGTCACCTGGAAGTTCAGCAGGGAAAGACATTAGTTTATTAAAACTTACAGGAAGCACTGATGGCAGCAGGTCCTTGAAGAATCCATACTACAGTGAGCTGTTTTATAATCAAAGCAATCAAGCTAGTCACTCAAATTCCTATAGGTGCTTACAATTACACTGCTTAAGAGTGACCATTACATTGTTTTTAGTTTTGCTTGGACACCGGCATCTCAAGACTCATTTCTGGGAATACACACACCCTTCAGAGACCAGCCTTGGCCCCAGGCTGCTCCCTGAGGGAGGGAGCAGGAAGAAGCCAGGGATAATGTGAGACAGTCTACCTTCGGACACTGCAGCACAATTTGGCTTTTAAAAAACATTTTTACTTGGCAGGTTAATAGTTGGATAACCAACTGCGTTGGTCCCTGAGATGGGACTGATCGTAAGGCATTTCAGAGTCTGAGAACAGCTGGCCTAAAATGCATACAGTGGCCACTGAGGCACTCAGTCCTTGTTCCAGTCCTCTGGGGGCACCTGCAGCCAGGCTGGGGTTAGCTCTGTCCACCCTCCTACCTCAAGACTCTGCGGCCCTTGTCTTTTCCTGTGTGGAGGTGTGGAAATGTGCCCCTTTGAGGGTATGTGATAAAGTATTCAGAAGGGCAAAGTATGTGATACTCACAAGAAGGCAGTCATGAGGGAGGGCAGATAGATGCAATTTCCCCCAGGGGCCTCTGACTTTTAGTTGGGTATTAGAATTTAATTTAAACAGTTGAATTGTGATGGTGGAATTTCAAGCCCTTTCACAGGACAATGGGGACAATATATTTCTTTTTAAATAAAGGCCTTTTTTTCTGAAATCAGACCACACCTTTCAAACTATTGACAGGAGGAGGCAAAGGGAGTAATCTTCTGGTTCCAAATGTCACACTCGCCTGTAAAACGAAGTCATGACCTTCTCTCTGCCTCTCTCCACCGCAGGATGAATCAGTCCATCCCAGCACTCCTGCCCTGGGCAGGAGAGCAACTCACATGTCCCTGTTTGGGAACAGACTGTTTTGGCCGGTTTTCTGCATGCCTGCTGCCCCTTGCTGAGACAGATCAGGTGATGCTCAGTACACAGTAGGAACATAGTGGAGAATGGATTTGTGAGCGAGAAAGGAGTGGCTGGATACACCAGGTTAAAAACAGCCCAGCCCCTCTGTGGGCACCGCTGCATGACCACACTAGGCACATTCAAACCCTTAAAACTCACAAAGCCTCGATCGCTCCGGATTCCATGAATCCTGATTACAAACAACCTGAGGGAACCATTTAGTTCCCCGGAGACCAACGATGTCTGTGTGCAGCGAGGGAGGCGAAGAACTCCCGAGAAAGGCCCAGGAAGACAGGAGGCAACCTGAGAAGTAACGTGATTTCCATTGAAGCCCCACGCTCCTAAACTGGCCAGCAGTTTTCCTTTCACATCCATGAAAAGTATAGTCAGTATTTTGACCCGATGAAAAAAAAATATAGACAGGATCTGGGACAAAGCCACCCAATCTTTTGTTCCCTTGGACACTTGATAGAATAAATGGTTTTCCACACCACACAGGAGAATTTTGAGTGCTTTGTTTCTGTGGAAGTGGAACAAAGGTAGCATCTGACAAAGTCCCCCCTCCCCCAAGGCTTTAATGTGGTGGCAGCTGGCTGACAGACGAGAGCCAATCGTTCTGGAAGTGGGGTCTCTGCGCCACCCTCATCAACATCACCTGGGAGCTCGTTATAAAGGCAGATGCTCCAGCCCCACCCAGGACCAACCATGTGGTCCCCACCCAAGACCAATCTGTGTCTTGACAATCCCTTCAGGTGATTCTGATGTGCTGAAGTTTGAGGACCAGTGGAATAAGGCATTTCCTTAGAGTGTGTTACCAGGAGCCGGGGGTCTGGCACAGGGCCACAGCTCTTAGGTGACCCAAAAAAGTAAGAGATGACAGCTGAAGAGCTGCCATCCCTAGTGTGGCCAAGCCTGTACTGGGGTGACCGAGGGCACGTCCAGGAACAGGGGATGCTCGTGCCGGCCTGTCCAACGGGGGGCATCCTAGGGTCACTGCCAGCCTCTCCCAGATGCCTGTTGTGACATGACCTACCCTGATGGCACAGGAAAGGGGCTGTGTCCTCTCAGACTTCCAGCCTATTATTAGTTCCAATCTGCACAAATCCTCTAGTGCTAAAGGGAAGCTTTTGCGAACTTTCCAAGGTGGGTTAACTGTTTCAGAGTACAGCCGCGGGTCAAAGCAGTGGTCAGAGTCGCCGGACTGGCGACCCGGCGGGTGGCGAGCTGGGGGTCCCGCCTCCGGGCGGCCTCGCTCCGCCGGGCCGCAGAACCCGGG
>NW_007231538.1:266895-352023 GCF_000164805.1 Carlito syrichta | reverse complement strand
TCCTGAGATATTTGCCAATGTTGTAGGCTTATTTTACTATAATGCATAAATACCATAAATAATCTGCATGGTGCAAAGCTGCAGATGGTAAGGTTCCTGAAACAGTGTTACCTTTCATGATCCATCAGCTCCTTTGAAGAACACTATGAGTTAATAAAATATTTTGATAAGAACAAGGAGTAATTTTCCAAACAGGAAATTTAATTCTTATTAATATGCAATAAATAATCACAGCCACAAGTAATCTTGTCCATCAAAGAAAAAAAAAGTAATTTTAAGACTAATCAACTGCTCCTAATGTGTTAATATTAATATTCCATTCTTATTTGTTTTCATTTGCTTTTGCCATGCATTAGAATTTATTAGCAGATAAGTTGTAGAGGCAAGAGTGTATGAAAAATACAGAGGCAAAGCCAAAATTTGAAAGATTAAAAACTTATATCTGTTAACTCTTATAAATAAACAATAACTTCTTTTTAAAAATTAACTTTTTTTGAGAGTTTGAAAAAAGATTGTCAATGTTTATTGGCAGTGTAAAACTCTGGTCAGCTTACACACAAGTGTTCTGTGTTAGTATAATCCAAGAACTGATGTGGAAGTGTTATCGCTAATGTATTTTTGTCATGCAAATAGAGTAAAGGAGGATTAAATATATAGTAAATTGTTTATTATTTAATCTATTTTGGATAAATTAAGCGTGGAGTTAAAGAAAATTCTCAAACTGATCTCTGAAGGCTTATATGAGGACTAAGTATATCTTCCCAGTCACCAGATTAAAAGTGCCCCACGAATTCATAGTTGACAGTTAGATATGCTTATGACATCAGTCTTTACTCAACTATGTGAAAAAAAATTCAAAAGAGCAAAGAAATTAAACCAAAAAAACCTTGATTTTATTTCTAATTTTGCCGCTTTCTTGTGTGAATTCAGGCAAATAATCTAACCAAACTGAGTCTTTATATACATACTTATAAAATTGTATTACTCTCAGTCATTTTGATGATGACATGTTATAATTCATGGAAGTCTGGTTTATATTAAGCAATTTGTTATTAAAATAAGTTATTATTTCCATGGATTGTTATACAATCGGGACAATACTACAGGAGCTTGTGGTAGAACAAGTTCTCTGTTCATTTTACTTACTGAGAAAATTCTTCACATGACCTAAGACTCAAGAAAAGTAAAGAGGTCACCACTTGAAATCTATTCAGCTATTTATATGGTGTAATATTCCAAGATGCACTGATTGGCAAATAAATGGTAAACAAAGCAGACTGCAATGTCCATTTAGAAGCTTCAGAAGCAAAGAAATAACATCAGTATGACATGAAACTCCATGCCCAACCAAAAATATTCAATATTCATTCAATTTTTAAATAATAATATCAATTATGGTTCATACTTATGGTAAAAATCTCTTACACATTATTTTATCTCAATTAATCTTCTTTAAAACCATATGGAATAATTATAATTATTTTCTTCATTTTACCAATAAAGATATAGAAATATAATAAAAATGGCAGAGTCAAGTCTCAGAACCCTCTCCAGCTTCTCCCTTGATAAAAATTTGATTTCTGCAGAAATTCTGAAAAAAAAAATACAGTCAGCTAACTTTCATGGGAGAATGGGAAAATAAAGCTGCATTAAGAATATGCTTCTTGATAGGCTTAATATGCTAACATTTGTAGAGATATTTGAATTTTATAAGGGAAAATATTGCTTAGCTAAAGTTATTAAACATTTACTGGGGGATGTCCCTAGTAATAGTCTAGTCATGCACTTACATGTCTCAGCTTACAGGTAAGGTACTGTGGCTCAGAAGATCCAGGAAATCTGCATGATTGAAGAGCTCAGTCAACTCTAGGCCAAAAGTAAGTCACACTGAAACTGAACATACACAGGTACAAGATACCGACAAATAAAAAAACAAATACTATAAAAAGGCAGTTAAACCAGAAAGAAGAGGCAGAGTCACAAACAAAAAGGCAAGAATTAGTTATGGTGTGACAAGTAAAAGAAGGAATCAAGAGGAATAAAAATAAGGCCCCAAAATGCCAAAAGAAAAAAGTCAAAATTAGCTTATAGTAAAAGCAATATATGAGTCTACTCTGTAAATCATAAGGCATCATAAAATATTAAGTATTATTTGGCATTATTGGTCAATTAAATTCCACAATATGATCCCAAACTAAGCTCAGCACTTTACAAAAATGTATTTTTCCTTCCTATTTACAAAAATCCCTTCCCATCCAATTTTTTCAGTCCCTATTCACTACTCAACCCATTCCTCTCTAGTTTGCAACCACATTATTCTATGATAATTCTATATTGAGTCACCTGTGATTTCTAGGTGATTTGAAACAATGGGCGTCTCATAGTCCTGCTCTCGCTTGACTCTGAACAATACTCAACTTCTTTTTCTCACTCTAAGTTTTTTAAATACTTCTCTCCTTTACTTCCATGATATTACAGTCTCCTGGAAAGCCCCCTAGTTTTGTGGCTATTTCTTCTCTTTCTCCTTTGTCAACTCAGCTACCTCTACACAGTCCTTAAATGCTGAATACCCTCAAGGTGCAATTTTCAGTCCTTTTTTTCTTTTCACTCTGCGCTCTCCTTGTACAGTTCATTCATCTCATGGTCTTGTTACCAGCCATATTTCTGTGACTTCTGCCTATGTACCCCTAGCCAAGACCTCTCAGCTCCAGGCTGATATGAAGGATCACACAGTCTTCACGTGCATGTTCCAAAGACACCCAAACAGTCATTTCAATGACAAACTTCTAAGCTCCTCCACAGTGCTGCCTTCCTTTTGCTGCTCCCTCTCTCAAGACACTCATCCACTCAGTTTTTAAACCCAGAAGCCAAAATCCAGGAGTGGTATTAGATTCTCATGGGAGGTGAAATATTATTGTGAACCGCACATGCCAGGGATCTATGTTGTGCTCCTTATGAGAATCTAATGCCTGGATCCCACACCCCCATCTGTGGATCTTCTACAAAACCGGTCCCTAATGCCAAAAAGACGAGGGACTGCTGCTCTACCATATAAATTTAAATCTATCGTTTCTGCATTTCTGTCTTGACCTAGTTCCAGTTACTACAGTCTTTCATATAGACGTGATGTTATCGCCTTCAGACTGGGATTTCCTGAAAAGTATTTTTCAATTTGCAGCAAACACAGTTTTTAAAAGAAATCTGACCAGATATTCTCTCTGCTTAAATCTCTTGAGTAAAACTTCACCACCTTTGACTTGGCAAATAGGGCCCTGTGGCATCTCTGACCTCTCAGTCTCCCATCTCCTATTCTGTGCTCCAGCCACACTGAACTGCTTCTGGTGCACAACTACACCCTACATGCTGCTGTGACAACCTTGTACTGCTGGTCCACAATTCCTCACTCCCTGCCAGTGCTTAAATTAAATCCAGTTTATCTTTGGATCTCAGACCCAAAGTTGCTTCCTCAGAAAGTTTTCCCTGAGCTGCCCTCTCTACAGACATTCCCACCCACCAAAATTATCAGGTTATTTGTATACTCTCATTACACCAAGCACTTTCACATATAGCCCATGTCATCATATGCGAAATATACAACTATGTGCATGATTGTCATCTTTATGAGAAAGGAATGCTACTCATCTTTTTAAAAAATTAATTGATTTTTGTTGTACATGTTTAACATGTTTTGATATATTTATACATAGTGATATGGTTTTTAAGTCAAGCAATTAACATATCCAACATCCCATAGTTACCCTTTATGTATGTATGTGTGTGTGCGTGGCAAAAACACCCACAACCTACTCATTTAGCAAAAATCCCAAGTCCAATACAATATTACTAACTAGAGTCCTAGTGTTGTCCATTAGAACTCCAGACTCATTCAGTCTACCTATGTGCAACTTTGTATCCCTTGACAACATCTCCCCATTTCCCATCCCTGGTCCCTGGTAACTACAAGCCCAGTACCAAATACAAGACCTGTCACAGAGTACAGGGTCAGCATCATTTGCTGAGTGACTAAGTAAATGAACTGAACCGGCCAGATGGATACACCTCTCCAAGGCTCTATAAGGCTTTCCTCAGTGAAACATTTCCAACTCTGTGCTTCTCTGCTTATGTTGGTATCATATTCACCACATCGATGGTTGTACATATGTCTTTTTTCCAGCACCGGTTGTGAGTTCTTCAGAAGTCTTGAGGGCAGACCCATGCCTTGTTCACCATTGTGTCCCAGGGCCTCTCATGTTGCTGGGCCCTGTGGCAGGCAGTCAGAAGTGGAAGGAATTGCAATAGTCAAAAAGGTGAACACTACTGACTTTACGATTTCCATTGGCCTTGCTTCAACAACAAACCCATTTGCACACAGGAGGTGAAGCCAGGTATTGCTGCAGAAAGTAGCTTAATCTGTTATCTATATTACAGGTAATGTCCTGAATCTGCTATCAGTCCCTGCTAACCTGCTGAGTTCCAGAATAATTCAAAGCCGGCTGCTGCTGCTGCGTCTTAATTTATAAATATAATCCAGATATTTAAACTCCATTGCCCTTTCAGAACAAACATATGCTTCATAATAATTTCATATTTTTTTAAAAAGGCTAGATTTAAATCCAAAACAGGTAGCTCATTTTTTAAAAGTATTAGTGTACACAGCAAGTGATCAAATTTTAAAGATCGTTATTGAGAAATGATGATAGAGACAGAAAATAAGAATGGATTTTTTTTAAGTTGGTTATATTTATAACTAATAGAGTTTTGCATTTTTACTAAGACAAACTAGATATAATGAATCTTTAAAAGTCACACTAAATTTTTTTAAGTGTCTTTTCATGACTTGTGTGTCTTTTCACGAGTTGTTGTCAAGTTCCAACTTCTTTTAAAAGTCACACTAAATTTTTTTTAAGTGTCTTTTCATGACTTGTGTGCCTCTCCAGGAGTTGTTGTCAAGTTCAAGCCTCTTTTAATAGGTAATCGGTTCTTATCCAGGGTTTCAATTTCTAGTTATTGCACTCTGCTAACTACAACTGATTAAATTAACATTTTAACATTTTAAAAATTAACATTTTAAATTTTGCTGGCAATCTCTCACAAAGTTTAGCAAAGAAGAAAATATATATGATGAGCTTGTTCCTGGCCTTCTAAACCTGAAGCATTAACATTATCCAAGTAAAATGTGTTGTATTCACTATGCAGGGAAACTTGGATGCATAACATAAATAATGGGCCTGCAGTGAAAATAAAAAGGAATGGGAAACTTTGAAGTTTTAAGATAATAATCTCCTCGATAAAGAAAGAATGACTATCTTAACCTGAATTTAGCAACTAAGCATATCTTCAAAGCAAGAACACACTAGAGAGAATGGAATGCAATGCGTATGATTTAATGAGTAATATTTTAACATGAACATTACACTGATATCTCATTTGTATGTATCAATTGATGTGCTTATTAGGTTTAACTAAGTTTATTGGAAAGAATATTTCCAAATAGATTTTTCTCCATTGGTTTGGGTTAACAGATTTTGTACACCTAACTACAGATTAAGATATTAACAAATAGATATCAATTATTCCCTGTAATTTTACAGTTGTTAAAAAATAAATATAGAAAATTATATTTTATACTTTTTAAATTGTGTTTATTTATTTACTTATTTATTTATTTATAGTCACAGTCTCTAAATTCAGTCCACTTGCCCAAGCTGGAGTGCCGTGGCATGGCCCTAGCTCATTGCAGCATTGAACTTTTGTACTCATAGGATCCTTCCACCTCAGCCTCCCATGTAGCTGTGACTATAGGTGCATGCCACCATCCCTTACTAATTTTTTAATTTTTTTCTATATAGATGTGATCTTTCTGTGTTGTCTAGGCTGGTCTCAAAATGCTGGGCTCAAGGAACCTTCCTGTCTCAAACTCCCAGAGTGTCAGTGTTACAGGCATGAGCCACTGCATCCAGCCTAAATCAACTTTATGAGAAACAATGTGTATACAATAAAATGTCTCCATTTAAAAAATGTATAGCTCAATGAATTTTAACAAAGGTATACAGCCATGAAGCAACTGCCTAAATCAAGATAAAGAATATGTGAATGTACAATATGTTTATTCATTCAACTGTTGATGAACATTTGGATTGTTTTCTTTTAAGGTCTATATTGATTAAAGTTTTGAAGAACATTCATGTAGATGTTTTTCTGTAGAATTTTAAAAAACGTTTTATTTATAAATACTTTAGAGAAGAATTGCTGCTGAATCAAAAGGTAGGTATATATTAAACTTTATAAGCAACTTCCAATCTTAAAAATATACATTTTAGTTGACAATATTCAAAGGTGTCAAGAGAGAATAAATATATATTCAATAATTATTCATTCATTTAATAAACATTAAGTAGTCACTTCTCCACAGGGAAGTTTTTAATACCTGCTAAAAGTGTCACATCTCCCTCATCTTTGACTTGCTTCCTCTTTGGTTTCCTTGGAGGAAACACTTATTGCCTCATAGCATTGCCAGGTGTAATTTTTTAAAAAGATTAAATACATGACACTTATAAAAATAAAAATTACACATGAATAAAAGGTTGTGTTCAACTCAATTAAATGAAAGATCAGTCAGATGTTAAGACTGGTTCAAATGAGAATCAGAGTTATATTCTCTCCTGGAGAAAGTTAATTTGCATTACTATGAACAGGAATAATTTGCATTGCTGATAACTGGAATAATTTGCATAGCCACAAGTTTTCTATTACTTTACCCTTTCAAGGTTGTAAAACAATCTGGTGGTAGAAAGTCAATCACAGGTGCACGTTCCTATAGAATCAGATAATACCCAAAATGTCCATTAGACAATGCCCACACTCCACTGAAGGGACACCTAGAAATCTCTTTCACCTGTTTCCAAGCATTGGGTAGTTTTTTCAGCAGTATTTCTTCAATCAATTTACTTAATCAATATTCTTGTTACTTTGTTCTTTCATTGGTGTCACATGTCTGGGCTTGGTAACTTTTAGAAGAGAAAAGAAATTGTGTTCCTTTAACTTGCCAAGAAAGGACTAGCAGCATATAGTACAGCTAGAGATAGGAAACTTAAGGCTTTCAATGAAAACATGAGAAAAATTTTTTCTAGTTAAACAAAATTGAAAAGAAATTTTTATGTAGATTTGGAATGCATGATTTCAACCTCCTAATAGTGCCCCATTCTCCCCAGCCCCCAAATACTGAGCTAAGTGATTAGATACAGTATATGTGAGGTAACTACAGAGGTTATGTGTACAGTCTATGGTCTTGAATGATTTCTCTGTGAGTTAGGGTAGGTGATCGTTTCAGAGATCAAATCCATGCATTCGACCTCTGCTATAGTCTGTATGTGTGTCACTCCAAACCTCACGTTAAAATTGTTGGAGGTGGAGCCTAATGGAAGGTATTTGGATTCTGGGGGTGGACTCCTCATGAATAGGTTAATGCACTCCTGGGTTGGGAGTGAGTGGCTTCTCCCTCTATTAGTTCCCCTGAGAGCTGATTGCACCTTCCTTCTCAATTGAGACAAAAACCCACAAAGGCAGAGATACAAGTTCCAATTTCTAATGATTAGATCCAACAGTTATAAATTACATTTTAGAAAATATAATCAGAATAAACAAAAGAGGAAAAAGTGATTACAAAAATGTTAAATTTGTTTATTGAATGTGTTTCTATATAGATAGAAGCACTAGTAATGTTTTTTTATTCTACAATGATAGGTAAAGAATTGAATTAAATAGTGATTCCCGCATATTAAATGCCTATATGTACACATTAAGTGAACATAATGCATATTAATATTAAAAGTTTTAATGTTACAAATGAGTTTGCTTCTTGTTTGTTGCCTTGTCTAATCTAGGGTAGAGTATTAATTCTATTCCACACAGGGGATCATAGGCATCTAAACTGTCTTTATATTTTGTTTTAATATCACCATAATAGAGAAACTAGTCTCATGAAGGTATAATATAAGAATGGAAAAAAGTTTAAAAGGAAATTCAACAAGCTTGGGATATTTACTTTTGGGTAACTTTTTATTATGATATAATTTAAAAGTTACATAAAATAGAAAAAGTAGTACAGAAAACTCCTGTATATCTTTTATTCCCTTTGCTCTAGTAGACACTTGGTACTTAAATTCTGAAATAATCTAGTACAATTATTGAAATAAGGTAAATAACATTGCTTAACACTGTTATCTAATTCACAGTTCCTTCTAAATTTTGTCAATTATCCCTTTATTCGGTATGTGTGTGTGTGTGTGTGTGTGTGTGTGTGTGTGTGTGTGTGTGTGTATTCTATCACTTCCAGTCCAAGATTATGCATTTAATTGCCACATCTCTTTAGTATCCTTTAATCTAAAATGCTTTCTCAGGTTTTCTTTGACTTTTTTGACCTTGACATTTTTTGAAGAACACAGGCCAGTCATTCTTAGAATATTGGATTTGGTTGATGAATAGATGCTACTTTGTGATTACATTCAGGCTTCTTTTCTTTTTCTTTTTAATTTTTTTTGGGGGGCAACAATACCTCTAAAGTGATCTTGTATCCTTGGTGCATCTTATCAGGAGGCATATAATGTCTATTTAATTCCAATATTGGTTATTAACTTGGTTAAGTTCATGTTTACCAAGTTTCTTCATTATAAAGTTAATGATTTTACCTTTGTAATTAAGAAATAATGTATGATTTGAGAATATGTAAATGTATAGGTTAAATTCTCTGAGGAACAGAATCTGAAATGGAGATCAATATGCAAAGATTTAACAGAGTGCTTTTAGTATAATGCCTGTAGGAAGAGAAGGCTGCAGGCTTGGGCAGAGAGAAGTTGAACCGCACTGCAGTATCAAATAAAGCCTCTGCAGATCCTATGAGATATTCTTGAGTTACAGCCAGAGGACTGGGTTTTGATACCCTTGCACTGATTAGGCATTCGTTGTCAGGTGCCCCAGGAAAAAGACATGACCTTGGAAGAGATAGTCCCTTCAGTGAGGTAGTTTCCAAAGGAGACTAATTGACAGCTGAGAGCAGGCCTCCTCACAGCACTAACAACAACCAAGGGTAAAAAGTAGTTTCTTAAATAGGGCCTGAGAGGAACATCACAGCATTCATCACAGTAATTATCTTCTTTCTTATCAGACGTTCATCCACTAATTTTAGTGCTCCTTAATGCTTTTCTAACTTTATTTTTTCTTCTATATTTATTAGTTGGCATTCCACTATAATGAAGAGCTTTCCCTTCAACCTCATTCATTTATATCAGAATGTACTAATGGATTTTAATTTTTCAAAGGGTTCTGTAATCTACTGCTAAGATTACTTATTTGGATGCACACATTTTCCTAGATTTTGCCAGTGGTTTCCATGTCTTTTAACATGTTTCTATCGTTCTTTGCTTTCTGGAGCAATAAAATGTTGCAGGCTCATCCCTACCCCAGTGCTAGAATAGCTTTTTTTTTTCTCTCTCTGAGAACCCTGTAATCATAAGTTAAGATCTGGGAGTTAGGTATGCTCCTTGCTTCTGGGTCCTTTCAGTCTCCTGAAAGGAGACTAAACTAGGAGAGGAAGGCGCGCGTACTTGCGCGTGTGCGCGCGCGCACACACACACACACACACACACACGCACACACACACACACTCCTATAGGTATATATTCTTATTCTTACATTTATTTCTATATCTATCTCTATATGTATTAAAATTAATGAGTTCATACTGATATTCCCAATTCTTATCCAGTACCTCAAGTCTGACCTTTCTCACTTTCCATACTTGTACTTCTCCTTTCCATCTTCTAGCTATCTATTGTCATTGATTTCTAATTTAATTTCCTTAGTCTCAGAGGACTTACTGTGTATAATTTTAGTCTTTTAAAATTTATTCAGATAGTTTTATAATGCTGCATAATGTTTATCATGGTGAGTGTTCCATGTAAACTTGAAAATAATATGTATTATGTAGTTGTTGGCCCTACTATTTTATAAATACTAATTAGGTCATTTGCTAATAGTGTTGTTCAAGAATATCTTTATTAATTTTTTGTCTAGTGAGATTTCAAGATGTTCTATTAATTATACAGAAAAGTTAAAATGTAAGACAGTTATTGTGGATTTATTCTTTTTTTTAGTTTTGTCAGTTTTTTAAAATGTATTTTGATAATAAACATTTCTTATTATTGTATCTTGCTGACAAGTTGACCCTATATTATTATGGAGTGTCTTTGTTTTTCAGTTGAAACCTTTAGTCCATTCACATTTAATGTAAGTATTTGCATGATTAAATTTAGATGTACCCTTTTGCTATTTTTTTTCCATTTGTCCCTATCTTTTCTTCATTATCTGTTTCTTCTTTCATGCATTGCATATAAATTTATAGCATTGCATATAAATTTCTCTATTGACATTTATTTTTACCTCTCAGTATTTTTAAGTTTTTTCCTTAGGAATTATACATGCATTCTTAATTTATCACATTCTATCTTAATTTAATATTGTACCACTTTATACCAACTAAGAACTTTGTGATAGTATAGTTCCATTTCCCCATTACTCATTCTTTTATTTTTGTTGTTATGACTATTATATCTGTGTACATTCTAAACTTCATGATGTTGTTTTAAACTTTTGACTTTAAATAGCCCACTATTTTAAAATAAGTTAAGAGAAGAAGGGGAAGATAACATATGCCCCTTATAGTACTCTGCATTTCTTCCTGTAGAGATGAATTTCTTTCCAGTTTCATTTCCTTTAGCATGAAAATTTTTTCACATTTCTTAAGGTTGAGATTTGCTTATGACAAACTCATCAATTTTTGTTTATTGAAAAATATCTTCATTTTTTCTTTACTTTTGAAGGATATTTTCACGAAATATGAAAATTTTGGTTGCCAGTTTGTTTTGTTTTGCTATTTTTAGCTATTGAAATAGGTAGTTCCATTGCCTCTGGCCACCATGATTTTGGATGTGAATTAGCTATTATTTGCATCATTTTCCCCTATAATATCTCCCCTTGCTCCTCTGGCTGCTTTCAAGATTTTCTGTTTTTCTAGTATTTGGCAATTTAATATGTTCCTAGGAATGAGTTTCTTTTTATTAATTCTACTTAAGGTTCATTGAGTTTCTTGTAGCTATGAACTTATGTTTTTCATTATGTCTGAGCATATTTTGATCATATTTCTTCAAAAAATTTTTCCTTTCCCCTTTTTATGGAATTCGAATTATTTATCCAAAAGAATTCCAATGTTAGACTGTTAATATTGTTCCACAGGTTGCTGTGGCTCTGTTAAATTAAAAAAGATATCTTTCTTTTTCTCAGATTGGATAATTTGTATCGGTCTATTCTCAAGGTCAATGATAATTTCTCTTACTGTCTCTGATATGCTGTTTAGCCCATGCAGGGAATATTTTTCGCAAAATATTATACTTTTCAGTTCTAGAAATTCAATTTACATTTTAATAGTTTCCATTTCTTTCTTCAGATTTTTCCATATTTGCCCATTCATTATGACCATGTTTTTCTTTAAATCTTCACAATACTCATAAAAATTGCTTAAAGCACTGTCTGCTACTTTTAACATCTTGTTCATCTTGGAATGGTTTCTACTGGCTGATTTTTCTCTTGATTATGGGTCATACTTTCCTTTTCTCTCCAGATGTCTAGTGACTTTAGATAATATGTTGGACAATGTGAATGGCATGTGTCATGGTGCTTGGATTATGCTGTAATTTTTTTAAAAGATGAGTGAGATTTTACCAGTCAGTGCTTCTTTTACTGGGCAATCCTTTGTATTTTTAGTACTGCCAGACTTTTTGGTGGAGGGAAGGGTCAATTTTGATTTTATTCCTAAGACATGCCCCTTATTCTGCTATATATTTTTTTATTCCTATGGCATGGTCTTCCTTAGGTGACAATTAACTAGCTAAATTGCTCAGTAATGTTCCCATATCTGACTGGGATGGACTCTAACATCTTCCAATACTTCATAATATCTGATATCATTCTTTAGTACACAATCTTGCCACATATGATCTTTGCTGAGCTTCATGAAGTCTTGTTTTGTGTCGGTCCTCATGAATCCTCATGCAGAATTCAGGTACCACCTTTGTATAACTCCCATTTCTCTAGCACTGTATCTCACAAATTCTAGCTGCTTCAGCAGCCTGGGCCTGTAATCTCCGCTTTCCCAGGTCAATATACCTGCCTGTATGCCATCTTTATGCTTTGTGGCAGGAATGTGCCACCAGATAGAAAACTTGGGCAATTATGCAATTTATCTTCTGGCTTTCCTTTTAGAGAGGATCACAGTTCTACACTGCTTGTTTTTCAGCCCTGAAAACCTATTTTTGGATTTTTCTAGTGTAGTGTGGAAGGGCAAGTGCAATCCCAGTTACTCTATAATAACAGGTAGGGATAATCAGAGTATACTTACTTAAAAAAATCATGTTTATTATGCTGAAAGGAAAAAAAAAATGGCCCCATTAAAAAGTGGGCAAAAGACACAAATAGACACTTCTCAAAAGAAGATATGCAGGCAATCAACAGACATATGAAAGAGTGCTCAACTTCACTAATCATCAGAGAAATGCAAACAAAAACTACATTGAGGTACCACCTAACCCCAGTAAGAATAGTCATCATTAATAAAACAACAGATGCTGGTGAGGATGTGGAGAAAAAGTAATGCTTCTACACTACTGGTGGGAATGCAAACTAGAGCAACCTCTTTGGAAGACAATGTGGCGATTTCTGAAAAAATTAGAAATTGACCTTCCATATGTCCCAGCAATCCCCATATTTGGATTGTACCTGGTGGAACCCAAATCATTCTACAAAAAAAAGATACCTGCACATGCATGTTTGCTGCAACTTTATTCACAATAACAAAAACATGGAACCAACCACGCTGCCCATCGAAATTGGACTGGATTAAAAAAAAAATGTGGTACCTATACACAATGAATGTTATGCAGCCAGAAAGAAGGACAAACATATGGACTTTTCAGCAACTTGGATGGATTTAGAGTCGTTCATACTCAGTGATCTGTCACAGAAACAAAGAACAGAGTGCCATATGTTCTCACTCATAAGTGTACCTTGAACAATTATCATAATACTATAAGAAAGGGATTGGCAGTAGTGGGAAACTGCCAGGGGAAAGGAGGTGGGATTGGCAGTTGGGAGAAACTGGCGGGGGGTGGCACACTTCATCAACAAAGGTAACTGCATAATGAACATTTTGTTATACCTAACCCTGAATTGTACCCACATCTTTAAAATAAAAAATTTAAAAGTTTTAAAAAAATCATGTATAATTTATAAATTTATTTTAAAAATCAGGTATAATTTATAAATAGTAAAATTGATTTCTTTAAACTACATAGTTTAATAAATGCTGACAAATATCTGTAGTCATGTTGCAATAAAAACATGCAAGATACCATTATAAACAATGTCCATTGTCTCACAAAATTTCCTTGTACCCTTCTCCTATCTTCAACCTCTAGCAAATTGATGTGATTTCTGTTTCTTAAATTTTCATTGTTGAGTATTATTTCATTGTCAGTATATCAAAATTTAATTATCCATTCACCAGTTGGTGGATTTTTATGTTATTTCTAGATTTTGCAACTAGCAACTATAAATACATCTATATATAAGTATTTGTATGAACATAAGAATTTATCTCTTTTGGCTTAAGCTATAGGAATTAGATTGTTGGATTGAATGACAGGCATGTTTAGCTTTATAAGAAACCTGGCAAATTGTTTTCTAGAGTGGTCATACTGTTTTGTATTCCTATTAGCAATATATGAGAGTTCTAGATGTTGCACATTTCCACTAGCATTTCATCATCAATTATGATAATCAAACTTAACTCAATATGTATTTAAGGCATATTTTTTATTGCAATTACTTGTAATCACTTGGTTTATTATTACTGTCACATATAGAGAAGGAATGCCTTTTTTTTGACAAAAAAGTAGTAAAGTTTGCTTCCCCATGTGTGAAATAAGGTTAAAATTAATAATGCAATCAATAATATAAATGGTTTCCTAATTGAATAAGAATTTAATGCTATCAAATAGAAATAATTTTACTTAAATGTTAAACACTAAATAACATAAAATATTTAAATATTAAAAATAGACCATCAAAGTACTAGAAAAAAAGAGAAAAGATAGACAAATTTGTTTATAACTGTAAAATGGGGAAGATCTTTCTAACCATAACTCAAAATTTAGGAGCCCTAACAAAAAACTTCACACATACTCATTAAATTTGAAAATATTAAAACAACAACAATAACATTTTTGCATAAGAGAAAAACATCATATGTAAAATCAAAAAGGAAAAAAATACAGAAAAATATATTCAACTCATCATACATTAAAGTTTAATTTCCTAATTGATAAAAGTCTCCTAGAAATGAAGCAAAAAAAAAAAAAAAATTACCAACAACCACATAGAAAAATTGGCAAGCAACAGGAATCTTTACTGGAAAATAAATGCAAGTGATTTTTCAAGATCTGAAAATATGCTCAACTTTACTCATAGCAAGATAAATACAAATTAAAATCACTCTGAGATACCACTGACCACTTATTAGGCAAAATTGGCAAGGTTATAGGGAAGCAAATTCTTTCACACACTGTTGGTATAAGTACAAGGTGGAATAAACTCCATGGAAAGCAACTTATAATAATCATAAAAATTAACATGCAGCCAGGCTCCGTGGCTCAGCCTGTAATCCCGCACCTTTGGGAGGCTGAGGTGAGTGGATTGCCTGAGCCTGCGGTTTCGAGACCTGCTTCGGCAGCGAGACCTCATCTCTACAATAAAATAAAATAAAATAAAAAATCAGCCGGGCGTGGTAGCGCATGCCTGTAATTCCGGCTACTCGGAAGGTTGAGGCCCAAGGATCACTGGAGCCCAGCAGGCAAGGCTGCGGTGGCAGGGAGCGGCCACTGCACTCCAGCCTAGGCAACAGAGTGAGACTCCAACCCAAAAAAAAAAAAAAAAAAAAAAAAAAAAAATTAACATGCATTCATATTTTGACTAAACACTGGTGGAATTTTTCGTATAGGTATGACTTTAAATGTATGAAATATTATACCTCCATTGCAACATTGTTTATAATAGCAAAATAAGAGAAACAAGCCTAGTAACTGCCAACAAGGGCCTATTTGGTGTGTGTGTGTGGGGGGTGGGGGGGAACAAATGGCCTGTTTCTCTTATTTTGCTATTAGATTAAAGTACACCACAAAATGGGATTCTATGCAGCCTTACATAAGAATGAGGTAGTTCTCTGTGTACAAATATAGATTGATTTCTAATTTAAAAAAAGCAAGGAACAGATCACAATATGTAGCATCTACCTTTTATGTATAAAATAAAAATAGAAATGAGTATTTGTATAAATGAATACTGGAAGGATATACAACATCCAAAATGAAGATTACCTATAAATATAATGTAGGGAATGAATATGAAGAAATAGGAAGCCATAAAATTTCTAATTGTACTGGTTTTATTTTTGAAACTTAATATTTATTTAAAATTCTGTTCATTCATAGTTGAATAAAGAACTAAGGCTAAAGAAAAATTTGCCTCATCCATAAATCAAGCATAAATAAATTTCATAAGGTTGAAATATTGCCATGCATCTTCTCAGACCACAGTGGAATAAAAATAAATATCAACACCAACAAAACTTCCCCAAAGCCCACAAAGACATGGGAACTAAACAGCATGATGCTGAACAACTACAGGGTCAACACAAAATCAAAACAGAAATGAAAAGTTTCCTGGAAACAAATGAAAATGAAGAAATATCTTACCAAAACCTCTGGGATGCCATGAATTCAGTTCTAAAAGGGGAATTTATATCTCTATGAACACACATCAAGAAAATGGAAGGATCATGAGTTAACAGCCTAACAAATCACCTAAGCAGGCTGCAAAGACAAGACTACCAAAATCCTAACTAGAAGAAGAATTCACATCACCAAAGTAAGAGCCCAAACTAGAATATAGAAGACAAGAATCTCATAGAAAACATCAACAACAACAAAAAACTGGTTCTTTGAAAGGATTATTAAGATTGATGAACTCCTAGCCAGAAAGACAAAGAAAAAGGGATAAAAAGTCCAAATAAACACAATCAGAAATACAAAAGATCAGGCCGGACTCAGTGGCTCAGCCTGTAATCCCGCACTTTGGGAGGCCGAGGTGAGTGAATTGCCTGAGCCCGCGGGTTTGAGACCCACCTGGACAACTTGGCGAGATCTCATCTCTACAATAAATCAAAAAATTAGCCGGGTGTGGTAGCACATGCCTGTAGTTCCAGCTACTTGGAAGGCTGAGGTGGAAAGATTGCCAGAGCCCAGCAGGCTGAGGCTGTGGTGGCCGGCAGCGGCCACTGCACTCCAGTCTGGGTGACAGAGTGAGACTCCAACTCAAAAAAAAAAAAAAAAATCAAATTACAACCAACCTCAAAGAAATACAACAGATTATCAGAGATTACTATGCACACCTGTATGGAAACAAACTTAATAACTTATATGAAATGGAGGACTTTCTGATATCACACTACCTTCCAGGGTTGAAACAAGAAGACTCTGAGACACTAAATATACCAATGACAACCCAGGAAATTGACTCTGTCATAAGAATACTGGATTACTTTCTAGCAGAATTCTACAAAACGTACAAGGAGGAACTGATGCCAATCCTTTTGAAGGTATTTCAGGCAATTGAGAAAGATGGAATGCTCCTCAAATCATTTTATGAAGCTAACATCACACTGATACCCAAACTGGGTAAAGATCCAACAAAAAAAGAGAACTACAGGCCAATATTCCTTATAAACATAGATGCAAATATCCTCAACAAGATTCTAGCACATTGGATCCAAGAACTTTTCAAAAATCATCTGCCATGATCAAATAGGCTTCATCCCTAGGATGCAGGGTTGGTTTAACATCTGCAAGACCATAAATGTAATTAAATACATTGAAATAGCTAAATAAATACGAAAAATAACTGCAATAGCTTGCTTGAGATAAGTAACTCCATTTTGTTAAAATTTTCCATCTTAGCTGTCTGCCTGAAGTAAAAATTACCCCTCCCAGTGTGTACGTGTAATTGTTGTGACATTCCCATGACCACAGACCCACAGACTTGTTCCCCTGAGCTGTTCCCACTGCCTTTATCCCCTAAGCTGCTCACATTGACCATTTCAAAACTCCCTAGCTACAAGTTCTGTGTAATTGCATGCTTTGCTGAAATCAGATGTTGCACCAAGAAATTGTTCTTTGAAAAATTCCCCCTGCCACATCCCTGCATTTTATTCCTATATTTTGTTCCCTTTTGTTTTTAGTTCCTTGTTCCCTTACCTCCTTGCCATGTAGCCCACTTGCGGTTTTTGCCTTTATAAGCCTTTGGCTAGTTTTGCTTAGGGTCAAGAGCTTTCTTGGCATGATCCTACTCTTGACTGCATGCTAACAAAGGATCATAATTCTACCTCGGTGTACTGGTGATTCTCCTTTCTCACAGTTTGGCTATAACATCATCAACAGATGTAAAAACAAGAACCACATGATTATATCATTAGATGCAGAAAAAGCTTTTGAGAAAATCCAGCATCCCTTCTTGTTAAAAACTCTCAAACACCTGGTATAAAACAAACATATTTCAAAATAGTAAGTGCCATCTACAATAAACCCACAGCTAACATATTGCCAAATGAACAGAAAATGGAAACATTTCCTCTGAAAATCAGAACAAGAAAAGGCTACCCACTCTCACCCCTCTTGTTTAACATTGTGTTGGAATATCTAGCTAGAGCAATTACACAAGATAAAGAAATCAGGAGTATCCAAATAAGAAAAGAGGAAGTTAAATTATCCTTCTTTGCTGACAATATGATCCTATACCGAGAAAATCCAAGAGAATCTGTCAAAAACCTGATTGCACTGATAAGGGACTTTGGCAAAGCCTCAGGATACAAAATAAATGTGCAAAAGACAGTCGCATTCTTATACACCAACAACAAACAGGCGGAAAACCAAATAAAAAGTACAATGTCATTCACAGTAGCCACAAAAAAAAGAAAGAAAAAGAAAAAAGAATAAAAAGAAATACCTAACCAGAGAAGTGAAAGACCTTTACAATGAGAACTACAAAACACTGCTCAAAGAAATCCAAGAAGACACAAACAATGGAAAAATATTCCACGTTCATGGATAGGAAGAATCAACATTGTTAAGATGTCCAGTCTACCAAAGGCAATCTACAGATTCAATGCAATACCCATTAGATTACCAACATCATTCTTCTCAGACCTGGAAATGACAATACAGAAATTCATATGGAAACATAAATGACCACAAATAGCCAAAACAATCCTTAGCAAAAGAAACAAAGTAGGAGATATTACACTTCCAGACTTCAAACTTTCCTATAAGGCTACAGTAATCAAAACAGCCTGGTTTTGGTACAAGAACTGACATACAGACCAATGGAACAGGATAGAGATTACAGAAGTAAAATCTCAATTTTCTCAACCAACTCATCTTTGACAAAGCCTCCACCAACAACCCCTGGGGAAAGGAGAACCTATTCTGTAAATGTGCTGGGAAAACTGAATAATCACATGCAGAAGATTGAAACAGGACCCCCTACCTATCAACATACACAAAAATTAACTCTAAATGGATCAAAGACCTAAATATAAAACTTCAAACTATAAGAATATTACAAAATGCAGGAGACACCCTTATGGAAATTGGAACTGGCAACTAATTTCTGATCAAAACTCCAAGTGTCCATGCCATAAGAGAGAAGATAGACAAGTGGAACCTCATCAAACTGAAAAGCTTCTGCAAAGTAAAAGAAACCATCAAAAGAGTGGGGAGATGATCCACAGAATGGGAAAAAGTATTTGCCAACTGTGTATCTGTTAAAGGCCTAACATCTGGGCTCTACAAGGAACTCAAATGTACCAAAAGGAAAGAAAAAAAACAGCCCCATTAAAAGTGAGCAAAAGGCATGAATAGATACTTCTCAAAAGAAGATATACGAGCAGCCAACTGACACATGAAAAAGTGCTCAGCCTCACTAATCATCAGAGAAATGCAAATCAAAACCACATTGAGATACCACCTTACTCCAGTAAGAATGGCCATCATTAATAAAACAAACAACAGATGCTTGCAAGGATGTGCAGAAAAAGGTATGCTTCTACACTGCTGGTGGGAACACAAACTAGTGCAACCTCTTTGGAAGGTCATGTGGCAATTTCTGAAAGAACTAGAAATTGACCTTCCATGTGACTCAGCAATCCCCCTATTGGGAACATACCCAGAGGAACTCAAGTCATTCTACCAAAAAGATACCTGCAGATGCATTTTTGTTGCAGCTCTATTCACAATAGCGAAAACATGGAACCAACCATGCTGCCCATCGAAGGTGGACTGGGTAAAAAAAAAATGTGGTACATATACACACTGGAATATTATGCAATCAAAAGAAGGACAAACATGTGGGTTTCACAACAACTTGGATGATTTTAGAGTCTATCATACTCAGTGACCTATCACAGAAACAAAGAACCATATGTTCTCCCTCATTAACAGACCTTGAACAAGTATCCTAACTATAAGAAAGAGATTGGCAGTAGTGGGAAACTGCCAGAGGAGGGGGAGGTGGGATTGGCAGTTGAGAGAAACTGCCAGGGGAGGGAGGGGCACACCTCATCAACAAGGGTACCTGCATAATGAACATTTGTATACCTAACCCTGAATTGTACCCCACATCTTTAAAATAATTTGTTTTTTCTGAGTTGAAGTCTCACTCCATTGCTCAGGCTAGAGTGCAGTGGCATGTTCACAGCCACAACAGCGTCGACCTGCTGGTCTCAGGCGATCCTTCCATCTTAGCCTTACAAGAAGCCGGGTCTATAGGTGTGTGCCATCACGCCCAGATAATTTTTCGATTTATTGTAGAGATAAGGTCTCACCAAGTTGCCCAGGCTGGTCTCGAACCCATGGGCTCAGGCAATCCCTTCACCTCAGGCTCCCAAAGTGCTGGGGTTACAGGCTTGAGCCACTGCACCTGGCCATATATTAAAAAATTTAAAAGTTAAAAAAAAAATGACCTTGTGCTGTGCCACAGAGCTTTGCATTTGGTTTTCTATTTTAGATGAAAATGGATATTTTATCTCACTGGCTATCTTTTGTCTGTAATTTAAAATAACCATTCTCTGTGGTCCAGATTTTTATTTTCTCAGAAGAAAATAAATAATCAATTCAGGAAATGAATGCTACCAACCACTAAAGAAGGACATATACAGAAGGTGCCAAAAATATATACACATTTTAAGAAAGGAAAAAAAGTATTAAAATTGTAATACTCAGTATGTACCAATAACAAAAGATGCATACAAATCATGTTTGACTTTTGCAATTATAAAAGGTGCTCAAAGTGGTTGCCATCAGCGTCTGCACACTTCTGATTATGGCCTTGTTGCTTTGCGATTTTCCCTTGTGCACATCACACACAGTACCATGTGTCTCAAACTTACCATGAATGCATGCAATTGCTAGGCAGGTTGGAGGTTCAGTTGTATACACATGCCTCCATTGTCATATTTCTATAACGTTCTCAAATTTCAAATTTCAAAATTTTTCAAATTTTTCACTTTAAAATGGCCTTGTGTTCCTTGAACAACAACCATTTTCCTGCCATTTTCTTGACTGTCTTGCCTGTTGCATGGTGATGCTAACATTCATTTAATTAACTCCATCTTTTTAGTGAATGTCATACTACACATTGCTACTGAAATTCAATTCAACTTTGAAAAGCAATGCATAGATAACATCTCTTAAAATGTGTAAACATTTTTTTGTGTGTGGCAACCCTGGTATTTACTTTGAGCTATTACTTTTTGTCAACTGCTAGTGAAAGGTGCAGGAAGCGACCAGAGGGGCAGCACCCAAAATGGTGCCGACACACCGGACAACAAATGCCCTTGGTCCCGGCCTCTGTGAGCATAATTCCCCACGCGCGTCAATTTCAAACCCTCCCGTGCGCATCAATTTCAAACTTCTCCTGCGCGCCAATTTCAAACCTGCAAGCCTCCAATCAGTACCCAGCTTTGTTATGCGTCCAATAGGACCATAACACGGCATTGGCCCCACCCTACTCCCATGCAGCTCCTCCAATAGGAGCATAGCACGGCCCCTTCTGGCCCTTGTCTGGCCAATAAATACAGCCCTCTCCCCGCAACTCTTTCTCTCGGTGTCTCTTTCTCTCTCTCTCTGTCGCTCTCACCCTCTCTGCAGCCCTTTCCCGCAATTCTCTCTCTCTCGGTCTCTCTTTCTCTCTCTCTCTGTCGCTCTCTCCCTCTCTGCAGCCCTCTCCCGCAACTCTCTCCGTCTCTCTTTCTCTCTCTCTCTGTCACTCTCTTCCTCTCTGCAGCCCTCTCCCGCAACTCTTTCTCTCTCGGTCTCTCTTTCTCTCTCTCTCTCTCTATTGCTCTCTCCCTCTCTGCAGCTCTCTCCCCACCTCTCTCCCACTTCCTCTCTCTCTCTCTCCACAGACCCTTTCCCTTTTTCCTTGTAACTGCCACTTTAATAAATCTCTTGGTCCTGGCCGGGTGTGGAGTCATTACTGGTGCCGAACTTCTTTCAGCTAGATCTCTTATTCCTTTAACTCTTTAACCTTTTTTGAATGAATTATTCTTCCATATGTGAGGTTAGCAAGAGGGTATATGAGTACTGAGAAATATGTCTTTTCTTATAAGTAATCAACAAATGAATGTTTGAGAAAAGTACTGTTTGTGTGTGTAGACTATCTCCCTCATATCAGCCTTGCGTCTGGCACTGTGAGCCCACAGTATGGTATAGAGTCTTGAATAAGAAACACGTAAGATGAGCAATATCTGGCTAAGCATAAGTATGGAAGAAGAGATCTTGGCTACCAGCTAGAAAAATAAAATGATGGGAAAAATATTTACACCATCATTAAAATACCTAAGAATAAGCTGCATCATAAGTTGGGGCAATCTATAAAAGTAGAAAATACAAAATACAAAAAATTACTGAGACTATTTTCCTGGGAGGGAAAATAGATAATTAAGAGATGTAAATTCTTTCCAAATGAATTTGCAAGTTTTGTGTAATCCTCATCAAAATTCTGCGGGTATTCTTGTGGAAATAGGCAAAATGAGCCAAGATTCATCTGGAAGAATAAGAATTACAAATCTACCACAATACAAAAAAATTAAAAAAATAAAGATGAACTGAAAGTTAGGTACTGGGATGAATAGACAGGGATAAAGCAGACATAGTAACATTTAAATTGATGTATATAGAGTGGTTTGTGTACTCAGTTGTTTTTGATGTTTAAAATTTTTCTAAATTAAATAATTAAAAAAGCTGCTATGCTACCCCAATTCTTATTATGTCAAGTTCAAATACCTCTGTCTGACTTTTACAGTGGGCTGATAGTTGGGCTATATATGTTGCTTTCCACTGCTCCCTATCAAGCCCTCTGCAGCAACGAAGGTATTTCCCTCCTGCTATGGTCATTTTTCTCCTTCATGCTCTCATTTCTCCCACCTAATAAGTCCTCATATCTCCTTCACCCATCCCAATCTTGTTAGTCCATACTGACCTCATGTCGTACTTACTACTTAATGGTAGCTCAGTAGATAAGGTCCCACTCACATTGCTCATTCTGGTCTATTTGTCTGGTCTTATGTATTTGTGAACCTGTTCTGAGGCTACTCAGCATGTAGCACTGTACTGAGTAGTAGGTGATCAATAATTTCTAGTTGACTGATTAATTATCAATAGCCATTGTTGTGAATTTGTCACTCTAAGGACAACCAGGATGGTTAAAACGTAGAAAGAAGAATTTTATTGACTATATCAGTATACAAACCTGGAAGAGACAGTCTCCAGCGTGAACCAAAGGTGTTCTCTCTCTCTGAAGTGGGAAAGAAGAGGTTGGCTTTGATGTCCCACAGGTCTGTGTTACACAAGAAAGTCATACATATTCAGGAGTTTGAGGAAAATCTAGACACATTTGTAAGGGGCGTTGTGTGCATGCACAATGGGTAAACATACATTCCATGTTTACTTTAGGGCGCTTTTTAGTATTAAAATGGGTGTAGATTTGGCTCTTTAGATGTAAAGGTGAACTGTAGGAGACAAAGTCATGTATAGTCTATACAAGCTGGCTGAAACTGCTTGCGGTTCGCAGTTATTGGGAAAGAATGTTTGTAAGGCTGATTCTCTGTCCAGTCAGAGTTGTAGTTGTCTAAGATGTAAATCAGAGTTAGGGAGAGTCTGACATTTTGCCTGATCTCTTCTATTATTAGGGAGTTTAGCAGGTGTGGGTTTTTTTTTGTAGGCTTAGGAATTTAGGGAGTTGCCATGCCAGTTGCTAGGATCCTGAGTCCTGGGTCCTCAGGTAACTTTTTTTCCTCAACCTTAGGGTCCATCTTAGTTGGTAAAGGGGCATTTGTTTTGTTCTCTCCATTCAATCGTTGAATGACTTAGTGTCTATCAGACTACACAGTAGCACAGCACCTGCCACAGTTATAGTGCCTCGCCCATGGAACATTTTCCAGTAACTTTTGGATAAATTTCTTTCTCTCTCTTCCCTTTCTCTAGTTGAATACCTGTTTTACTACACATTACGTCTACTGCATAGGCCAGCCTTTCAGTTGTCATATGCGACACAGAAATAAATTAGTAAACAGGTAAATAAATAAGCAAGCAAGCTACGCATTCACTAGGAACTTTGTGAAATTTCAAAGTTGAAAGCAATTTTCCCACGTGTGTCTAGAGGATTGCTTGCCTGTGGTTACGATGAAATGTAGGGTGAACTGTGTATTAGTTTCCTATTGCTGGTGTAGCAAATTATCACAGTTTAGTGGCTTAAATAACACAAATTTATTATCTTAGAGTTCTGAGAGTCAGAGATCTGAAATGAGTCTTCCAGTGCTAAAATCAAGGTGTTAGAGGAGCTGCATTCATTCTAGAGTAAGACACCTGAAGTAGACACCCACCTGGCACATTCTGGAAGAGCAGGGAAGACAAATGTGGCTGGACGCAGCCAGAAGAATTACAGAAGAACTCTGAGAGATGAGGGCTGGGCAGGTTGTATAGGAATGTCTTGGGCCTTGACTCTGCCTGCAGTGGGGAACCACTGGAGACTTCTGAGCAGAAAACTGTTTTTACAAGGATCCCTCTTACCTTGTGTTGTGAATACATTTTTCTGGGTAGGATAAGTACATAATCCAGGAGACCAAAAAGAGAGATAATGCAGTCATCCTCCAGGTGAGAGATGGTGGTGTTTGGTGTGGAGTGATGGATATATTTTGAAAGGTTGGGCCAACAGGATTTCCTCATGGAGAAGACCCCCCCCACACACACACATTCTGATTTTTTTTTTGTAGAGATGAAGTCTCACTATGAGGCTGGTCTCTTGGGCTGAAGCAATTGTCCCATCTCAGCCTCCCAAAGTGCTGGAATTACACAGAGAAGATATTAAATGGGGGGGGGGGGGGCGCGCACGTGCGAGAGAGAGTTACTAAAGAGAAAAACAGTTGAAAAATATGAAAAATAATTGAAGTCTCCCTGGAGCTCAGAAAGGAGTGTGAAGGACAGAATGGCTTACATCAAACTGCTGGTGTGAATTACAATAGGTCAAATAACTGTAAAAGGGACCTTCCCACTTGACTGTGAGCTGCTAAATCATTTACAATGACAAAATATTTTTATGTTACATACTTTAAAACAGTTACAGGTAAGACTGACAACTTTTCGTATTTTCCTTCATTTAAGCAACATGTATGCAATCAACATGAGAGATGTAGTTTAATTGAGATACATGCTTAGCATCTACAGTTCACAAGGACACTGCAATGTGCCGTGAAACCATCTGGTAAATACAGGATTTAAAAAAAAAATACCATCAGAATGGAGCAATCAAATTTATTGTTGACTCGAAATTGAGTTATAAATGCAACTGAGGTTAATAGCTGTACAATTTATATCCTTGAACATTTTTTAGAAGGGAGAAAAATGTACTGATTGAAAAGAAAATAGTGATCAAACCATAAAAAGTGCTTGAAGGGAGAGAGGAACAGACTGCATTTTTTTTCCTACAGCCGTCCAATAATGCTGCATGATTTGATGACCTCAGTATAGACTCCAACGTTTTTCATGTTGATGTGGAAGTAGAACTAATTAGATTGCATGCGACTTTATGGATTTCTTTTCTTAGAATATCAAGCCTTTCTTTGTACATAGAGGCTTTTCTAGTATTGAGCATATTTTTTAAAACTTCACATATGTAAAAATAAACTGAATGCCTTTTTGAAGTTAAGATTTAGCTGAGTCTATAAGCACATGCTTACAAAAATGCCTTAGAGTTGCTTAGAGGACTAAATGCAATAATTTAGGAAAGTGATTTTTAAGCTCTAAAGTGCTACTCCAGTAAAAGGCATTATTTGTCCTCACTCATCTAGTTTTGAAGACATTTGAGATATTCTAGACAAGTAGGCTTTCTAGATATGTATAATGTACACATTTATACACTAGTTTTTAAAGTTAATAATTTGGATTGACAAATTCCTACTTTGTAGTCTAAACTCCCATCAAATATTCTTTAATTTTTTGACTACTTACTTCTTCTTCACTTTGGATAGTGACAGTTTCTATTGCCCTAAGCCCAAGCCAGCAACAGGATTTCTTGCTTATATATACTCTCATGTGAGTCTTATCGGTTTCCTCTCTCTGCTGCTGCAGCTGCCTTAGGCTGGGACAGTGTCTTTACTTGTCATAGGTCCATAAGTCCCTTACCTAAGACTCTTGGAGCCAGATATGTTTGTGAATTCAGATTGTTCTGATTTTAGAAAGGTAATCTGAACCTTAAATTATTCTGAAATTGCAGACGGATCTCGAAGAGCTACCAGGGACTGTATATTTTCATATTTTTGCAGCTAAACATGAATCATTATTACATTAAGTGGTATAATTGAAAATTATGCACGATCTCATATCAGTTCAGAGCAGATTTTGCCACAAATGACTTCAGGTCAGGTCAGGTTTTGCTACTAAATCAGTTACTAAAATTTTTTCTAGTTTTCAGAGTCCTTTGACTTCGAAATTGAGGATAAGGGATTTTGGAATTGAGGTTAAAAGATTGTAGGCCTGTTTTAAAACACTTTCTGGAGGATGTCATGCAACATTTCTCCCATCTCCAGTTCATCCTTTATATTACCAAACAATTTCAACATGATGTATTCTTCACCCCTGCTCTTACTGCTTTAGATAAGACCCTGGCCTGTGCATTTACAACTGTTGACACCAACAGGGTTAACTTACAATGCCTTCGCCTTCAACAGCATGTCCCCCATGGTCTGAGTGAGCAAAAATACAAATCTGATTACACAGTATTATTATTATTTGCTAATTTTGCTAACGGTTCCCTACTGTCCACAGGAGAGATTTCTAACATGAAAGTTTGCACTTTAGGGTTGTCTTTGATCTGGGCCCTACCTGTACTGTTCTACCTTGTCTTCTGCTGTTCCTATCTCTCTCTTCCTTTACTTTCAGCATAAGACTTACAGTTCCCTGAATGTCCTCACTTTTTCAACCTCTGGGCTCATCTGCTATTTAAGTACTTTTCCCCTCATGTAAGTTGGTGAATTTTCACTCGTTGTACCTAATACAACTCAAACATATACTCATCTGTGAAAGCTTCTTAGATCTGTCAAAGAGTTTGTCATTCTCTTTTTTCTTCCTCATGTTACCAATGTAGTTTGTGCAATAATACAAATCTGTGCCTGTGTAGCACTGGCCAGATTACTGCAGATTTCATTTACCTAGTCATATTTCCAGCTAGGCTGTGGGCTTCCTGAGGATAGGGATCATGTATTTGCCATTGTTATCTTTGTAATTCCCAGAGTCCTGCTCAGTACCTGAGTGTGTTTTAAAGGAATCTTAGTTGAAAGAATTAATAATTAAAATGCAATTCTACCTTTAGGTCTGTGTTTCCTGAAAAGTGGTCTAGGGATTCACTGTCCCAGAAAATCAGGGTTTTATAAAAAGTGTTAGAATCTTGGGCACAACCCTAGATGGCCCCAAATAGAATCTCTGAGAAAGAGGCTCTGAAATATGCATTTAAAACTAATTATCCAGGTATTCTGAAGATTGAGAGCCATGGCTTTGGGGACCTTTGAAGCATGTGAGAGTTGTTGCCCAAAAAAGAAACTGTGGAGGCCTGCGGCGATTTCCTTCCACTACACACTTTGTAGTTTTTCTGTCTACCCCTTGACAATGGCAGTCATGTACCTCAGCTATGCTTTATTTCCTATTTCCTCTTTATTTTCCAATCTTCTGTTTTCTAATCTATTTTGTAATAACAAACCAGACAACAGTAATTATCAGCACTTCATCCTCCAATTCTCACAAGAGTTTGAGGATGCTTTCCATCAAATAAAGGACCGACTTAAATCTAGGGGCCTTGATGGAAATTATTTCGGCTACTCAGAGGCTCTTTTCACTCATTTCTCTTCATAGCTCTGTTCTGAAGGGCTGTCTTGATAGCTGATGCCTAGACAGCCTTAGTCAATGGCATATAATACTTCCTCTATTAGAAGGGGATCATTCTGCCCAGGGATAACGTAACTGGGATAGAATGAGGCCTACTTCGGTTTGAGCGGACAGAACTGATCCTCTATCATATTATCAAAGGACAGATGTGAAAGAAAAAAAAACTTCCCTCATCCTTCATTTTTATTACTACTTTATACAATGACACTTGAGAAAAAAACCTATTTTTCTAAACATAAATAAACCTAGGCCTGATTTCCCATTCATCTTCAAAGTTTGATGGGAAGTCCAGTTGTGGTCTCTGTTGCCAGGGACCCACTCCCTTACCTTATGAGTCCAAAGTTCATAGCCCAGAATCCTTCAGGTGCTCTTGTCTATAGCCATGTGGTAGGAGGCTAGAAGGTCCAGTCTCTCCATGCCAGGCTCAGATCTGGAGCTCTTTTGCCAGGGCATTTGGTTTTCTGTTCTCTGCTACTCACTTGCAACCTGGTAGGAGTCTTACAAACCTTCAGGGTCCTGGATGGGGCAGAGTGCAGATCTTTTTCACTTGTAACAGTTCTCACCCCATACTTTTCCTAGTCTCAGGTAACCTTGGGGTTAGGCCATCACCCCCAACTTCAGTTAAAACATTAATGCCCATCCTCCCTGCATCTGAGATGACACACTCTCCTCGTAGGAAGGAGCCTTAGACCCTTAGAAGCAGGAATAGGTAGGGCAAGGAGAAGCCCCCCTTTTATGCACATACCTGTAAAAGATCCCAAAACAGTGATTGATTTTTTTAAAAATTAAATTGATTTCTTTATTGCTGACTTTTCAGAGGTTTTATGATATTAAAATATATAGTGAATCTTCCAGAAAAAATGATAAAACATATTTTCCAATAATTTTTCAACTATAACTTCCAGGTATAACTGACAAATAAAACTTATATATATTCAAAATGGGCAATGTGATGATTTATGTACACATTGTGCAATCATTACTATAAGAACATGAACCAGCACATCAATCATCACACTTGGTTACCATTTTTGTGTGTGTTTGTGTATGTGTTTGTGGTGAGGATACTTATCATACACGCTCTTAGCAAATTTCAAGTAAACAATCCAGTATTATTAAGTATAGTCATCATGCTGTACATGAGATTCCCTGAACTTATTTATCTTATAACTGAAAGTTTGCATTCTTTGATCAATATCTCCCCATCCTCCCCACGCCCAGTCTGGGAGTCACCATACTATTCTCTGCTTCCATGAGTTCAACTTTTTAAGATTCCATGTCTAAGTGCAATCATTCAGAATTTGTCTTTTCTGTTTGTGCTTTCCATTGATAAGTCACTTATTATATAACACCCAGGGCAAAAACAAGGTGGGAATAGATTAGTGTGAGCGTCTTGGCAGACCTCAAATGTCCTTTTTGCTTTGGGCTTGTTAGCACTAGAGGTCTCTTTGCCCTCATTTTTGTCCTCTTTTCTTTTGGAAAAGCCAGGATAATTCCCCTAAGAGGCAAAGTTAATTCTTTGCTCTCTAGGTAGTCATGTTAATAACCACTGCATATTATGTTCTATTATAGGCCAGATCCTGTTCAAGAAGTTTTTTTATACACCACCTTTAATTCTTATAATCCCACAAGATATTAACTCCATTTAACAGATGCGGCTCATTGAGTTTAAGTAATGTTCTCACATAGTCAGTAAATAGTGGAGGCAGAATTTGAAGTAATTTCTATGTAGCTCCTAAACCCATGTTCTTTTAAAATATTACCCTAAATCTTTTAATGTTTGCTTTAAAACACAACCTTCATATAATGCCTTCTTGTGAACTTTGAATCATTGCAATATTTTCTAAGAATAGAGCAGCCAAGTCCTATTATGTAATTTTTTGTGCAAACCTAAAGAATATGGGATAGCAATTCTTGCTGTACTCTACTACCTACTATGGGGGGTGAGGAGATATTTCGTTACCTTGTTTTCATTAATGTCCATCCAATTTCCACATTTATTCTTAGAGTTCTGGCCTGTAGATAATTAAATCCATTTTCTTCTTTGCTTACAGGTGTAATCACCTTCCTGGGGAGTGCAGGATACAGGAATCATCCTTTGTCTTTCTTCTCATAATTATGCATTTATAACATTGGTAAATTCAAATGGTTGTAGGACTATGTTGCCCCAATGACAGAAATGTTTCTAATTCAACTATTAAATGACTTTCTTCTCTATTGAGGTTTTGTAGATTTTTCTAAGTTTTTCAGTTTTCTTTAGATGATAACATGGCTATTTTAATCACAGCATTCTGTGATTGCTTATTGAGGTCATCAAATCACAATTCTCAGGGCAAGCATTAAAAAAGCATCATCAAGCTTGGTTCCTCTCCCATCCGTTGTTTGTTTGGGATTTCATATTCAAGTTTCTGGCATTTTTTTTAAGCAATAACTATTTTTCAGATTGCTCCATAAAAGAAAATTGGCTGACTCATTTTTTGGTTATATTCCTTAAAGTGTCAACTACTGTGAAGTTTCTGTTTGGCAGACTAGGTTATGGACAGGAAATTGGTAATAGTTGTGTTAGAAGAAAATGATGTAAGAAATGGGAGTGCTGGTGGAAAGAGGTGGCTAACTTTTACCAGAAAAATAGGTCAATAGGTCTTCTCTCTTTACCAAGAAGATGCTGATTAGCATTCAGACCCAGTGATGGACACCCCCTGGCCCTCTAGGTAAAAAGTCTTCTTTGTCAAGGGATTCAGCTGGAGAATCATTCTACACAGCTGACTGAACTAGGAAGGACCTCTGGCTATCAGCTGGTCTGCAGATTACAAGGGGAGCTCAGAACAAAATCTCTGTCCATGTAGGGAGAACATGAACCAACTTGAACAGCCCTCTCTTAGAAATCTGCACAAGGAGCTATAGCAAAAAAGCATGTAATTAGTGGCAGCTGTAGAAGATGAAAGCTCATGAGGTAGAAAGAAGTCATGGTGGACCATGAGTGAGCACATGCTCTAAGTAAGAAGAGGCTAGAGGGAAGACAACTGGTAGGGGGAGGATGAGTGAAAGAGTCACAGAGAGGAATAGGTTGAGGGAGAGTAGGTGAGTATTATCATGATTGAGGCCTTTGATGAAAATGGAGAAACTTGTGTCTGCATCCCTAAGGCAGCCGTAGACTTAGTATGAGGTGAGTTGTGTGAAGGCTTTTTGACACGAGTGATTTCTGTTTTCTCATTCCCATGCGTATCCTGACAAAAAAAAAAAACTCCATGTTCTCTGAAGGAACTTATTTTTCAATCTCCCTGACTAGCATGTCATTTAACATACTATTTTTTTTCAGTCAAAATCCATTCTTTTTCTGATTAGTGCAGGAAATAGAAAGGGCATATCAAAAATTTATTTTTGAGCATGGTAGGAATATAGAACTTAAGTATTTCCTTCTTCAGTTAGGAGGAACCTAGTGTTAGATACATTTTCTGGGCATGGACCTGAGCCAAGAGAAGAGACAGCAACCAATATATCATGACTCTATCTTATTAGATCGAGAATGATTTTTGTAGAGTTTTAACCATGTTGATGATCAACACTTTTCAACACTTACACTTATCGACTGAAATTATGTTTATTCAGCAAAGTCTAATTATCCTGCCAGTAAGTTGGAGACTTTAGAAGGAACTGTACCCTTCCCAAGGTTATGCCTCACTATTCAGTTTAGATAAGGCAAGATAGTTACAGGCATAATGAGGATGTGCTCTTATACTTCTGGGGCAGAGAGGTTAGAAGGAACTGTACCCTTCCCAAGGTTGTGCCTCACTATTCAGTTTAGATAAGGCAAGATAGTTACAGGCATAATGAGGATGTGCTCTTATACTTCTGGGGCAGAGAGGAAATAGAGCAAATGGCTGAAAATATGAATGTTGATTCAAAACTCAGTCCTATCACTTACTATATGAGAACTCAGGCAAATTATTTAATCTCTAGTTTCCTTATATACAAGATGGAGATGATAATAATATCAAGTGTGTGGTGGTGGTATTGTAAGGATTAAATGAACTGATTAATATATAAAGTACCTAACACAATACTTAATGTGCAATAAGGGCTTAAATAAATAGTTGTGATGATAGTAGCAGTATATGTTATAGTGGTTGTATTTTTGTAATTACTGTTGGTGTCGTTCCATGGTGGAGTCCAGGGGTTGGTTAACTATGGTCTGTGGGCCCAATCTGGCCCATGGTCTGTTTTTATAAATAAAGTTTTATTGGAACACAGGTGCATATAATCCTTTGCTTTTTGTCTGTGGCTGTTTTCATACTACAACAGCAGAGTTGAGTGATTCTGGTAGACTGTATGGCCCACAAAACCTAAACATGTACTATTTTTTAAAATAGAAAATATTGTGTAACTTTTAACACAATGGAAATAGGAAACAGTAAAAATTTAACAGTCACATAGGGCGGCACTTGAATTCTGACTCTTCTCCTTAGCATGGTGAAATTTGTCAAATTTCCCTCTGAGACTCGGTTTCCTCACTGGTTGTATACGATGAGACATAAATAGACATGTTATTGTGATTAAATGGGTGAAACCCCTTAGCACAAAACTGCTGCTCAATAATTATCAACGTCAGTATCTTTCTTCTCCATTCTTTCTTCTGATTTCCTTCTTATCTATAGTAAAATAAGTAGATTACACATCTACAAGTGGCTAGCTGTACTTTGAGAACCAAGGGTTCTCAGAGCCATTAGCAACAGATGCTATTGCTTAAGTCAAATAAGAAAATATTCTTACTCAAGGAATAAATCGTTATTTTGTCTTTTATTGTCATTAAGTAAATCTATCAAAGCAGAATAGTATATAAATGTGCAAATCATTTCACTTTTGTATCTATTATGCTTAATATAAATTGAGGTAACTTGATATTTACATTATGATAGTTATAATTCTAAGTTTGACAAGATGTATTCTTTTTGAGTGGTTCTAATAAGTTTCTGAACTTTGTCAGGCCTACCTGGTGGTTGGGTACAGGACCAAATATGAGTCACAGCTTCCACATTCTACTTTGAAGACAGGCAGAAGTGAATAAATCATAGTCAAGTTCTCTGGTGATTATATTAGAAGGCTGAGTGTAGTGTTACATTTTCATGCAAATCACTCTTCTTGCTCTTTAAAATGTTTAGTTGCCTTAATTTTGTCATATTCACAATCACTCATGGATAACTAACATTTCCCATTTTCCTGGTAATTCAGAAAAAAACCCACCATCTTATTTCTTGAAATTAAATGCTTATAAATACATTCCATTTTAAGAGTATCTGAGAGACAAATTAGTGTGCTTGCTGAACGAATTAGATTTTATTTTTCCTTGATTATATCTTTTTCATATCCTTTTTTTCTTCTCTTAAAAAATATTCTTGGTTTTATTGCCTATTTTGACTTAATTTGCATATTTATTTTAGATATCTTTCTTTGTCTGCTCTATTGTAAACCTAGGTCTTAGGATGCAGAACTTTAACAGGGAAGCCTGGAGACAGTGATATTGAACATTCCAATTTTCATTTTTTTCCCTTTAAAACTAATATCCAAATTCTATATTCTTAACATTTTTTGCCATTGGCCCCTACAACTTTGCTTTTCACTAGTGTCTAAGGTGGCTGAAACATGAGCATCAGGTGGTGGCATCAAAGGGCATCTTATCACATGCACCCTCTCTGGTGTCATTATTGTAGGTGTGTTCAGTTATCCTATATTAATTAGGCTAAATTGTGAGAAAGTTGATAGACCCAAAAAAACTACATAAATTTAATAAAGACATAAGATAATCTCCCCACTTGATATTTTATTCAAGTTTTTTTAAAGAGTAATTTCATTCCCAAACTTTCCACACTTAATGATGTCTTACCTGTAACATACACATGATGGTAGATCCTTGCTAACAAAACTGTTGAGAGAATAAATGAGTTTGCAGTACTGATTGCTCAATCCAATTTTATTTTTTGAGTTGGCATCTCACTCTGTTGCCCAGGTTGGAGTGCAGTATGTTCATGGCTGCTGTAGCCTTGACCTGCTGGCTCGCATTATCCTTCTGCCTCAGCTTTCCAAGTAGCTGGAACTACAGGCAGGCGTCATCACACCTGGCTAATTTTTTGATTTATTGTAGAGATTAGGTCTTGCCAAGTTTCCCAGGTTGGTCTTGAACCCATGGGCTCAGGCAATCCTCTCACCTCGGCCTCCCAAAGTGCTGGGATTATAGGCATGAGCCACTGCACATGGCCACTCAATCCAATTTAAATATATTTTTGGTTATGTGGCTAGTACCCTGATATCACACACTTAAATGAACTGTCACTTCTTCCCCGTTTTTTTGTCTGCTTCCTGGAATCACTTCCTACATAAATAACCTGCACCAAAATCTTGGCTCTGCTCTTTGGGTCACCCCAACTAAGACAACATTATCTGAATAATAACATATAGTATTTTTCAAGTTCTGAATAAATGTAGGACAGGAAGTACAAATTGTGCTGTTCTCTTGAAGACAGAATAAACACTCTTTTAAGATCTCATAATATTAATTATAAATAAAAACTTAAGTGATCTTGGCACACTTTCAACATAAATCTAGCTTTTAAAAAAGAGATCTTTGTACCATAAATTCTAAACCTATGGACTTTTTAATATCGATTCCTCAATTCAAGAAAATTGAACTCAAATAGACACACTCATTCTTCAGGAACTCTGGGGTCTGTTATGAAGAGTAACTTGATATCTTGTAGCTATGAAATTGTGCAGAAGAGAGGCCAACTGTGAGAAAAAAAAACTGTAAGAATCACTGATGTTGATATTTGACTCTCAGTCTCATATCTTGGAAACTCCTAAGATCAATAACAATTTATCTTGTAAGAGTCTCGTATAAAAGATAAAGGTGTCATTTATTTGAAATTTATCCAGAGAATTTAGAGAATGTGAGAGTTTTGAATTCCAGAATATTCTTTGCACATGAAGTTGTGCCTTGGTCAATCGAAGCCTTGACTGGACTCTCTAGCATTCATATAAGAATAAACTTCCAAATGAGAAAAAGTCCCAGATGAGATCATTAACTCTAAGTCCCTTATTATATACTTGAGGGAAGAAAAGTTTGGATTTGTCCAAGGTCAGGCAATAGTAGCAGGATGGACCTGAATTTCCTGTCTGTCTTCTGCTGTCATTAGGTCACATGAAAAGAGGCTCCAACTGGGTCTGAAGACTTCACATAATGTGTTGGCTCAGGTGGACATACTGTGTTAATATCAAAAAGGAAGGACAGAACTAAGGTTGGTGTGTATACCATTAAGGGAAAAAGAGAGAAATCGTTTGTTTTTTTGCAAGCCTCATGCCAAAGTAGTCAGAAATTAACAAAGAAATTTTGTCTGATTGCATACTCACTAGGGCAAATATATTATTAACATTCTCAGCTTAGAATGAAACCTTAAGAATCATGAATGTTTCTTTAAAAATCATTATCTTTGTGGGTTAAGATTCTACGTTAAGGTAAAACATTTTATATAAATTATCAATTATTTAAGGTATTTGTTTTTCTGTGGTTGGTTTGAGGGATATCAGAACATTTTGTCCCCAATTTTCTTTCTCTATTGTCTCTATCTTTGCCTTTGGTTTCTGCCTTTTAGATTTTGATCATAGTGGGCAGTGGAACAGATGTCAACGACGCACATTGATCCAGCAATTTCCATGACTTATTGAGAATGGAGACCTGAGGGAATGGCACATGGGATGGGCAGGCTTGATGAAAGAAATAAAAAAAAGAGTACTAAACATGGGCGCTCTGCATTGTGGACAGAAGAGAAGTAAACTGTGTGTGTGTGTGTGTGTGTGTGTGTGTGTGTGTGTGTGTGTGTGTGTGTGTGTGTGTGTCTTTTTTAAATGAGAAGCACTCACAGAAAGGATAGTAGAAACTGCTGAATAATAATATTGTCTATCCTACAACTTTATCTAGAATTTTCTCTGATAGCTAATAATTTATAGAAGCTTTTTTCTTTTTTTAAAATAGCAACACAGCTATTACATTTACTCAACATTTTATAGGCCATCAAGCCCCAGCCATAGCCCTGATCTCATCTAAGCTACTCTGTCAGTAACAGGATGGGTACCAGTAGCTCCATTTTAGAGGCAATGGTATTGAGACACTGGTTGTTAAGCGACTGGTCCAAACTCACACGGGTGGGGAAGCTAAGATGGGAACTCTCATATTTTGACTCTGAAAGGTGCTCTTTCCCTTGAGCCACATGAGGTTGGGAAAAGATTTTGTGCTTTGGTGTCAGATAATCCAGGCTTGAACTTGCTAGTTTTCTTGCCAGCTGTATGACTTTGGAAACTTTACTGTTTTGAATCTCAGTTTCTTCATCTTCCAAATTACAGCAACATAATCATAACTTGTAGAATGGTTGCAAAAATTCCATTTGGTCAAGGAAGCAAAGCAACCAGCTTAATGCCTCTCACATCGTAGGTATTCAATACATGGAGCCATAACCACCTGGGAAAAATATCAACTGTCTTGATTTTATATAATTTCCCAGCACTTAAAGGTGAATGATGAACCAGGGCAACTTTCCAGTTTATTCAATAGCACTATGTCTCTGTGGTTTACTTTACTGCTGAAACTATCTATTGTGAAAGATGTGTGTGCATATACATACCTGTGTGCATGTCTAGGGTACATATACCTGCATGCATATGCCCACATGGATCTGCATACATGTATTAGAGCACAGAAAATAGTTCTCCATGTTCCTAGGCTTTGTGGAACCCAGATGTAGTGATCAAACATAAAGCATTTGTCTACTGCAGATAACTGGAAACTAGATCATGTCTATAAAGCTAATTCAATCAAGTGGATCCTAGCCCTTTGGCATAGCTGAGTTCCAGGAGCACAGGAATTTTTTACTCTCAAAATATTGGGATGATACCTGGAGTTCCCAGACTGATGGCCTAGAAGATTTGGGGCAATTCCCTTTAGTAGACACAGCTATGGACTCACACAAAATTGCATTTCATTTTTTATTTACAGTTATTTATTCTTTCTTGGAATGTTTTAGAATCACCTTGATTAAAGCAGTTCATAAAATATTCTTCACTGTATTTGTTACATATGGCACATCATCATTTAACACTTTATAAATATATTTCATTGATGTACACATGGAAGAACCACCCTTTGCTAAAAGCTGTACAGTAACTTGCTACGGTAGCACTTTAAAAAATGACCATGAGGTGGCGCTGTGACCAAGTAGATGAAGTAGGCTTTAAATTGTGCATTTCCCACCCTAATTATGGCAGTTAATTCCTTTCCTTAATATAGAAGAATCTATCATTCAATGTAAAGTAAGTAAGGTTGTTACTCTGGTTTAATAATATTGACTAGGAGTGAACTCTTTCATCACAGATCCATAAATCATTTGAGCACTGTGTTTCAGGGAATGGGGAGTATATTTTAAAGCCTCAGTAGTCAGAAAATCCCCAGAGTAAATAAAGAACCCAAAGGAACCATTTTACTTAAGATCAATAAACTATATATGGATGAACCATTGTTTTCATTATCCTCATAGAATTGTCTTGAAGTCTTTACACAAAATTAGATCAACTTCCAGTTTATTTAAAGAGCTGATATTTTTGTTACACTTTAATCTGCTTTGACAGCAATGGAGAGTCATAGGAATATTAGAACATAAATTCACATTGAAATCAACATGATACAAACATGCACACATGTGTATATATTGAGTGTTTTCATTGACTTGTTTTTCCTCCATATAAATATATAAATATTGAATAAAGTGCATGGGAACATGTCTGTACATATATACAGATATACACTTGCCTATACAGTATATACTTGAATAGATACTTATTGGAGAAAAAAACACATACACATTTTTAGTATGTAGGTAGTCAAAAGACATCTGTCAGGCAGTATTAATGTTCATTCTGTTCAAGACTGAGTACACGGGGGTAGAATCTGTAATCTTTTCCCTAACATATGAACAATGAAATATGCAGAATTATAAACTAAGGCAAAATGCATTAGAGCAGAGACTTTTTAACATTTCTATTTTCATCAGTTTAGTATGGCATAATTATTAGGGAGTAGTTCAATTCAAATGCAGCCTGGGTACTAGTGGCATGTTATACATTCTAGCTTTGAAATAGTGAGTCATCTTCCAACATTATCTATAAGGACATAAATGGAATTTTATGTATTTCCTAATGTATTTCAAAAATTACACAACAGCACTTCCCACATCTTTAGTTTTCTTTCTTTCTTTTTTTTTTTGAGTTGGAGTCTCACTATGTCGCCCAGACTGGAGTGCAGTGGCCGCTCCCGGCCACCGCAGCCTCGACCTGCTGGGCTCTGGTGATCCTTCCGCCTCAGCCTTCCAAGTAGCCGAAATTACAGGCATGCGCTACCACGCCCGGCTGATTTTTTAATTTACTGTAGAGATGAGGTCTCTCTGCCCAGGCAGGTCTTGAGCCCATGGGCTCAGGCAATCCACTCACCTCAGTCTCCCAAAGGCGTGGGATTACAGGCTGAGCCACCGAGCCCGGCTCTTTAGTTTTCAAATCTATAATTTTTTTTCCAAAGTCTTAGGGCAAAATGACTTCTCATTCAATAGAAATTCTTCAGCTCTGTAATCAAATATATCTAACATCTATTCCAATAACAATGTGCAATTTAACCTTGAGTATTATAGTATCAAGGTGAATTAACTGCTGTTCATCTCTTTCTATCTTGCAACAATTTCTACAAAACATTATATTATCTGCTTTTTTATTAGAGAGCCCAGTGTCAATGAGTAATACTACAATGAGCGAGTTTTTGGAAAATGGGACAAAAACTATGCTCAAAACTTTGGTAATCATATATTGAGTCCAGATGGAGGTGCATATTTTTAAATTAAATGCTCTGTTCGGCCTCAAGTGATACTTCCCCCTGCTTGTTTGGTGGAGGTTCATTGGTAACCAAACAAGAAAACTTATTTTGAAAACTACCCTCATAGTTTAACAAACTTGTTTCTGAACCTGGTAAGAAGTAAATAAATTGAATGGATTCTCAAAACAAGTCTTTATATTTCCTGACAAGCATTTTGGTTTAGTCAATTTCTTTAAAGGCAAGGATCTTGTTTTAAGTATTTTGATATCCCTAGTACCTAGAGAATTGCTTCATCACACGTAAGTGTACACTCAATAGATGATTGTGAAACCAAGCTGAACAGTGTTAATAAATAATATAGATGGATTGATCTGAAAGCATAAATTTACTCGATGAGTGTCAACAGGAAAGTCACTTGCTTTTCATAGAGATGTCCCAAGACTCTACTACTGCCATAGCCAGAAACCTGAGTTTATCCTCAATCCTCACACAGTGACATCAATATACTGTTTACTGCTCAAAGGAGAGCGCATGCACAATGCAGTCACTTCACAGCAAGTTACCAAATACTTCTATGGTGCTGTTTTAGAGAAGCAATTTCTAGAAATGTTTTTGATAATGATAAACTATCCCTTTTGATAGTTTACTTAGAAGAACAAATATTAAACAAGACCACATTGGAAATTCGGAGTAAAGCACAAGAAGTAGGAGAGAAAGCAGCAATAGATATTCAATAACATTTAAAATCTTTTTCACTTCTGAGAATTAACTTGAAATGCAGCAAATGCCAGCAACCTTGTGAATATTTCAAAATGGCATCTATGAATAAGCAGGAATGAAAAACATCAAGTATTTCACTTAATTATCTTAGCAATACAGATTTTATAATGCTGTCCTTAGTGTCTTTTTTTTCCTTTCAAAATATATATCATGGAAAATTTTAAAGATAATTTTTCTTTATTTAAGAGGCCATTACATTCAACACATTTTTCACTATTCATAGCTATTTTTATTTACAGCAATAGGTCACCAACTCAATCCCATGCCATCAATTAACAACATAGCAGCAAGGTTTCCATTTGAAAATAGAAGTTAATTTCGATTTATTTAGGGCCTCATAATTATACAAAAAAAGATAATTATTTTAAAGATACATAATTTACAGTGTTAAAAATAAGTATCATAAAGCTCACAGCTGAAATGCTGTCAGAACATTTTCAAAGTGCACATTTTGTAGCATTTAACCCTGCTTTTCATTGACAGAATAAGATGAGGCATATAGATATTATTGTCGGTTCCACTAGCCTGGCCTAATATTTTCCCAGTCTCTCTCTCTTTATCCAGGTAGATGAAATCTGGCTTCATGTGTCCTCTACAATTGCCATGGCAACTAGCCTATCACACACAGCTAACCTTTTCATTCACTGTGTCTATATTGTCTGTAGAAGCATCTTCTGAATGTTCCTTTCCTAGAGCAACCATTGAGCAGTCATTATCTGTTGTCTTGGCATCTTTCTTTGAATTCTTTTTTTGTCCCATTTGGAGTTGACTAGACTTGTAGGCCAAAGCCGGTATAGTGTTCACTAAAATTAACTGCAGTGGTTTTTTGTTTTCCTTGTACTGACACTGAATATACCGTGAAAAGGCCGACCTGTATGTCTTATTGAACAGTGTGTAGACGAGCGGGTTGACTGCCGAGGAAAGGTAACCGATCCAAACGAAAACATTGAGCAGGGCTCCGATGACATCCTCATTGCAGGACTCTTTGCAGATGACGGCCATTATGTTCGTGATGAAGAAGGGGCACCACATCACCACAAACAGAAAGAAGACGATGCCTAGCACCTTGCACGCTTTTTGCTCGTTGCTGATGGACTGCATAGTCCTCCTGCCTGCATAGGACCCTGGCTCCCTGTGGATCGACCGCTGGAAGAGCTTTTCTGAAGACAGGGAACTCTGAGGGAGGAAGCTGAAAGAAGATAATTTGGCCCGTGTGCCAAGATCACTCACACACAAAGTAGCTTCTTTCTGGAGTGATTTGATGGTTAGAAAGTAGGTGATCACCATGATGGTCAAAGGAATGAAAAATGACACAAAAGAGCCGATCAGGACAAAGTTATCATCTGCGAGTAAGCAACTCCCCTCCTTAAAGACCTTGGAGTCATCCTGTAGCCCAAAGACTGGTATCGGCATGGAAATACCTGGAGGTAGACAGAAAAAAACACACAATTTTCAAAAAATGGAGTATATGAAGTTAACAGCATCACCATATAATGGTGGCTGTTCCAAGGATTTTATATCAACATTATCTAAAAACTTAACATACTTTTATTGACAATTTAAAATTCCTCTGGATTTGCTTGTTTGTTTTAAATGTATATATTATGTAGTTCTTATATGTTACTTTATAGGTAACCCTTTTGTTATAAAGAACTATAATAAATCTAGCTTTAATGCCATATTTTTCTTTTGCTTTTCTTTCTTTCTTCTTTTTTTTTTAGAGACAAGGTCTCTCTCTGTTGCTCAAACTGAGTGCAGAGACACAATCATAGCTTATCGCCTTGAGGTCTTGGTTTGAGTAATCCTCCTGCCCCAGCCTCCTAAGTAGTTGGGATTACAGGTACGTGTCACTATGACTGGCTAATTATTTTTAGTTTTAATTTTTTTTTTGTAGAGAGGGGGGTCTCACTATGATGCACAGGCTGGTCTTGAATTCCTGACCTCAAGTGATCCTCCTGCCTCTAACTCGCAAAGTACAGGGATTATAGGCACAAGCCATGGTGCCTGGCCACTGCCATATTTTTCTTATTATAACATTATACTTATTAGTTCTTATTAATTGAAGAAAACACAGTGGCATAGAAACAACAGTAAAAATGACCTATAATGCCACCATCCAGAGATAACTACCATTAACAATTGAATGCTGTCCATTTTAGATAAATATGTACACACTCACCATAGGCACACATTTTAAAACAGAAGTGAAGTTCTGTTTCATATACAGTTCGGTAACTTAAAAAAATCTAACATTACATCACGAGCAAGGCTTGTATAAAAATAACTTTATACAATTAAAAAGCCAGCATATTCTCCTTCCAGGAAATTTGGAAAATACAAAAAAGCAACAATGAATAAAGAAAAAGATATGCATTTTCACCAACCAGGGTCAACCCATAATTTGCATTTGTAGTTTCTTCTTCCGTTACATACACAGAAAAACATATGTATATATGCAGTACTCTATGTGCAGTTTTAGATCTATTTCATTTAATGTTAAATCATGAAAATGGCATACATTTGAAGTCTTTTTTAAAAACATGATTTTCTAATATTAATTTAAAGTAACTTTAACCAATTTTGATTCTTTTAAAAAAAATTCAATATGGAAAAATTTTAACATACATGAAAATAAAAGGAAAAAAACAAACAGAAAAAAAACAAACTCAGCACAATAGACCTATCATAAACCAGCTTTGATGATCATCAGCTCAAGACCAATCTTGTTTCACCCATACTCCCCCTCGCTGCCACCACTTCCATCTTATTTTGAAGCATCTTCATTTGTAAATATTTTACTATGCAGACCTAAAAGCTATGCAGTTTTAGGAAAACCTAATATTATCACAATACCATTCTCACTCCTAAAAAGAAATTTAATATTTCCTTAATATTAAACACAGAGTCATAAATAAATAAATAAAATTGCTTCTTTCATTAAATGGTACACCTCACAGGGACGCCTCAGGAGAAAGAGTCAGAAAAATTTTGCTTCTACTTTCTATCTATACTGTCAGCTCCTTCAGAGCAGTGTAACATAGAGTGTCCTGGTTATGCTTCTGACCACCCTTTAGAGTCTAATATGTGGTCTCAAGCCAGTTGAGAACACTGGTTTATCCCAGAGTCAGGAACCACTGCTTGGCTCTTGCCCTTCTCCTGGAAAAAGATTTAAGGAGATATAATCTAACAGAGTTCAGTTCTATTCAGTCACAGACATGACTGTCACCTCATACTGGCCATCGAGGCCAGAAGGGAACATTAGCTTGAACTGATGTAATGTTTAGCACAAATCTTCCTTAGTGACATGTGCCATTGTCTTCACAGACTTACTTGACAATATTTGTCCCTTGACGCTGCAAACCTGTTCAGTATTCTTAGAAGGGGTTGATAAATGACATCAGAGCGGTTCATAAGGACACTTATTGTGGCTAATGACTTTTTACTTTCTTCATCCCTCTCTGCCCCTAACCTACAACTAGGAACATTTCATGGGCCAAGAAGAGATGTAGAGCTGTGACTCCAAGGGGAACATCCTCTGAGGCCCTGGACACTCACCAGCTTTGTTTATCCTTCAGAAGACTCTTGATTGCAAAAGTTAAGACATGATTTCTACGAGTGTTTTTTCTTCTAATGTTTGAGTATAGACCTGTGAATGATGTCTCCTGTACTCAACTTCTAAGGTCTTGTTAAACAGTGTGGTTGCTCCATGATTAGAAAGAATGCTTTGGACATCCATTTGTGATGGCCCTGTATTTGAGTCTTGGCTATGGCTCTGAGTTCCCGGATTGGTTACTTCAACCTTGTAGTCTGGAATTCTTCATATATAAAATAAGGCTGGCATCAACATTCCTTCATAGATGTGGTGAGGATACAGTGGATCAAATATGCAGTGCACCGAACACAGTGCCTAGCCCAGAGTGATGTTCTATCAATGATAGATAAACATGAGAGTAGCTTTCTTGGCAGAATTGCTCAGATGAAATACATAGACATTATTTTATTCCATTCTATTTTGCTTAGATTGCATATACTAGATTTTTATTTTTTTATAATAGAGATGAGGTCTCACTATATTGCCGAGGCTCAAGCAATCCTCCTCTCTCAGCCTTCCAAAGTGTTGGGATTTCAGGTGTGAGCCACCATGTATCTAGATTGTAGATACTAGATTTTATATAATAGATCTTCTTAAAACAAAAGAAGATAAAAAGAGTTTGACTATTGGCTATATAGTTAATGATATCATGATTAGCTTCTGCCAGGGTGACATAGGGTCTCAATCAGTTTTAATTTTGTACAGCTAGAACTGTTGGTTATTTTTCTAATGTGATGGATTACAGCCATTAGTCGTAATACACATAAACAAAATATCAATTGTCCAAAAAGTATATGATTGTTATTAAACTCTTGAGTGTTCATTTTCCTGATTAATACAAAGGAAGTTACTATTTTGAGAGCCTTTTGCTCTATTTATTTGTGACCTGCTAATTTATATAAATGGCAGTTCTCAATTAACCAGAACATGGGATTACCTAAAATGCCAAATTCTTCAATCATTTGGAATTCAGAATAGTATCCCTGGATAGGGAGAAAACACACACACCCCTCCAGAATAGTCCAGTTTCTGCATCCAGGGAAGGGAAAGGGCAATGAAGTCATCTGCACTGAAATAGGGACTCCCCCTCTTAGCTTCCTAGGATAAAAAACTACTCTTAATAAGAGGTTACAGGCAGGGCTGTTCTGTGTCTGGAAGGGGGACTTTAATTTGGAAGGGGAGAATCAAGCTTATTAGGTCTTTAAATAACTTATTTACGTATAACAAAAATTTCCTGAATACAATCTTATACCATTCTTTTTCAGTGCTTTACTCATATTTAGTGGTCAGCAAGGGTTTGTAGAAAGAACAACCAGAAAGTTAAAGCAATACTTCATAAAGAGGAGAAGAAATGTTATGCCAAAGAACTAGAACACTTAGGTCGACTTTGTGGGTACAATAAGCAGTTCACACAAGCATGTGGTCCTACCAAGATGAAGAGACTGGCTGATATCCAAGATTATGGCCACAGTCATCTCTACAGTATTAATTCTCTGGCTGCTTCATTTCATAATATTTGCCTTTGGAGACCTGACATCTTCTCTCACTCAAAATTTCTGCATATAAAGCATTTTCCTTTATGAACAAAACAGTAGTTTGAACTTCGTGACTCTGCATTTTATTAAATATATTTTTCTGAGGAATGGAAAACAGCAATCAAAATTCAGTATCAGTATTGTATCTTCTATGCACATTTTTATTTATTTTCATTAAAACCCAGATAATAAAATAAACAGAAAACGTTGATACCTAAGAACGCAAAGGCTTTGGTTTGTGTCCTTCTTTCAACATAGCTTTGCTTACTCTTTGCACATAAAATTTTCACCTTTAGTTAACATCTCACTATAAAATAACCTTAACTTTGAACCACTGGCTATAAAAGATGGGCTGTATTCTTAATCCCAGACTTTCTGAGACAGTGCACTTTTCTTGGGAAACAAGAAGGTTGCCTTTCTTGGTAACAATCCTCTTACACAGAAAAGGACAGTGGGGTTCCCTAGGGGCCTTGGGTAGAGTAGGAAGTAGAGAGAACAGAAATAAATATTTCAGGGCTTTTGTGGACAAGATTAAGTTTGGGTTCCTAGGTTTCAGATCTCCTGAAACTTCTACCTCTTCTTAGAAAATGCATGCTGAATTTTTCAAATTATAAGGATGCATTTATTAGCAGTTTGACAGAAAGCATCACATGTAAACACTGCAGGATAATCTTCATACTGCAGGAAAAGAAGAGTTGAATATGTAGGATAACCTTGACTCGGACTCACAGTCCTTCTAATACAGAATTGTTAAATTCCTCATAGTCTGTGGTCTGTTGACAAGGCAGATATACATAAAAATGAGAACTTGATAAAAATGTCAGTTCCCCAAGAAGTGGTATTCTTCTTCTTCTTAGAAACTTAATAACTCTGATAATAAACTGCAACTATTCACGGTATTGTCACACATATTCATTCACTCTGAATTAATTTTTACAAAATGTAAGAAACTACCCACATCACCCTATGGGCAGATAAAAATTTCATTTTACATACATGAAAACTGGGGCCTGGGAGACTTAAGTAATTTATTTAGAACCACACGGAAATTTAGGGATAAAAATCAAGATTTCCACTTAGATTTCTTAATTATTATGACTAATTTTTAAAAAAACTGCTTATTTGTTCCTTTTATGGTAGTTATAAAAGTCTATGACTACATCTGAGGTTTTTAACATTGGTTACAAGGAGGTTATGACAGTCCTAAAATCTGCAAAATTTGCATATATGTATATTTCTTTGGAGAAAGATAGAGTTTTCATAAGATTATCAGAAAAGTTCCAGTCTCCAATGTGGGTCATAACCACTGAATTATACCAATATTGCATGTATAGAACACACACACACACACTCTCTCTCTCTTTCTCTCTCTCTCTCTCTCTCTCTCCAGTGATTCTCTGTATCACAAATCTTTTTTAATTTTTTCATCTCAAAGTCAAAATTTCCTTTAGTGAGACGTTATTATTTGAGGCCAGGTAAATATTTAAAAAATAAAATCCTTATGGTCAACACTTAGTTTCAAATACTGGGGCAGTTATTCTCACCTTTGCATGTTAGAATTACCTGAGGAGGTTTAAAGAATTACATTGCTTGAGCTTCATTTCCAGAGGTTCTGATGTTAGTGCTCTAAAAAACATAAATACCCAGTCCCTATATAGACATTAAAACAAAAAACACCCCAATGATCCCTGAAATCTAAGCAGATGTGTGATGTGGACTGCAGAAGCTGGTGATCTAATTACCTCCATCATAGATTCTTAGTAAAGTGATCTTTGGGTCTCCTAACCCTCATTTCTTTCCCTTTCTGTTTTGTGACAGAGGCTGTGCTTGTAATACAAAGATCTTGCTCCAAAAAATAAAGCGATTGAATTCTGACGTGTAGATGTGGCTTGTCAGGTATTACTGCAACACTTGGAAGCCCATCCATGTCTCTCTTGATCCAGAGCAGATTTACTTTCATCTGCCATTTTTTCTGACAATATGCTACAAAACCCAACAGAATCTGAACAATATGATATAATTTGAACAAATTATCAGAGCCTTGTTTTGCTGTTGAAATAATACATAATAAAGCAACTTTGGGTGGCAAATATGTTAATTAGCTTGATTTCATCATTCCACATTATATACATGTATCAAAACATCACATTGTACCCCATAAATGATACAATTATGATTTTCAAATCAAAAGTAATATTAATAGTACAGAATAAGACCCTTCAGTCCAACTTGTCATCCACTAACCCCTTTGTAAAAATAAGTGGATATTACACTATTTCCCATCAAGTGTTCTTTTCTAGATTTAGCAACATTCTCATGAGCAAAGATTTATTTAGGAAAAAGTTCATTTCTGCTTCACATTATTGAACCTCATCTAAAATTATTACATCCTTTCTCCTATTTGTATCAAGAGGACATATCTTGGGGTGATTCTTTCTGAAAGCTTGGGGAATGAGTCTTACATGTGACACGTCTCATTTCAGAGACTGTAGTTTAGAAGGTACAGGGAGAAACAGTCATGATGTCTGGAAAGTTATGCTGCAGCAGGTGCTCACACAATCCGGACCCACGGGCATTCAGTTCTTCCTCCAGCCTCTCTCGTACATAGCATCCAAAAGCACTACATTGGTCAGATTGCACTATGAAGAACCTACAGTGTTCCTAGTACTCAAGCAATTACTAACTACTCAGTTCACCCTATAGAGTCTTTGTAATCTGGTCTTAATATAATTATTCAGCTTTCTTAATAGTCATAGGTATTCTCTCTGCCTCTCTTTCTTCCTCTTTTATTTCATATCTTGAATTATCCAGGAGGACATTCATTACACATAGCTTCATTTATCAACTAGTCACACAGTGTGATTTGAAGAGCTCCCAAGGTCTACCTGCCCTCATAAGTGTCTCCTTCCAGTGGCCTGTGTATAAAGTAGGCCTCCTTATCCTTGTTTTCACTTTTCAAGGTTTCAAAGTTTCCAAGGTTGACTTGTAGTCAACCACAGTCAAAAGATAGTAAATGAAAAATTCCAGAAATAAACAATTCATAAGTTTTAAACTGTGTGATTTTCTGAGTTGCATGATGAAATCTCACACTGTCCTTCTCTGTCCGGTATGGGCCTGGGACACAACTCATTCCTTGGTCCAGCAGATCCACACTCCCCTCCTGTGAGTCACTTAGTAGCTCTCTCTGTTATCAGTTCAACTGTCATGGGACTGTAGTGCTTGTGTTATAGTCATCTTTATTTTCCTTAAGAATAGATCCAAAGCACAAGAGTGGTGCTGCTACCATAGTGTTATAATTGTTCTATTCTATTATTAGATATTGTTGCTAATCTCTTTCTGTACCTAATTTACACATTTAACTTTATCATAGGAAAAAAATAGTATACATATATAGTATACATATATATAGTATATATACTCTATATAGTGTAAATAGCATATATAGAGTTCAGTACTATCTGGGGTTTCTGGCACCTACTGAGGGTCTTGGAAAGTGTGTTCCAAGGATAAGAAGGGATAGTACTATACTGCAGTGTCCCTCTCTTAGAGTAAGAGGTTCCATTCTGTGTACCGATAGTACCTTGGAGGATTCACTATCAACCCAAGTTCAAGTTGTGGGCACAGAGATGCATGGTGGGGAAGACTTCTGAGGGCACAGGCCTTGAAAAGGAATGCTGTTCTGGGAGAGAAGACATAGAGGCTGGCTCAGGGATGCAGATATGGGAGGGATGTGGTGGCTGTGACTTGCTGGGTTGTTCCTAAAAGCCCGGAGCACCATGGTTGAAGGGATAATGTAAAAAAAGTTTCCGAGAAGTACAGAGACTCACTCACATTTTTGCCCTGGACCAATTTTGAAAATGCTCTACCACCTAATGGGGGCTCTAGGATTTCTCTATAGCAGGGGCTCAGGGGTGGCAGCTGGTAGGCATGGGAGAGTGAGGCACCCTGTCTTGTGGCTACATTTGCCTAGAAAGCTTATTATTATTTAAACCGTATGACTATTTGGTAGGTGGTTTGGGAAGCTGTGGATGGAGCTTATGTTCCCAAACCTTATTCCACATATCTCAAGGTATATTCCTGTATAAAATCGCCCAAAATCACCTCTCTTTATAACAAGAACTATTTTTCTTACCTATATTCCTTTGACATCTCCCAAAATAAGTTATACAGGGCTAGTTCACACCTCCAATACCTTAATATTTTTCTCTAGAAATGTCATTATATACATGAGATGATAATCTCATTAATAGCAGGGATATGTTTTTTTAAAATTGTGTAAATATAAAATTGCTTAATATAAAATATCACTACATTTTAACTTTATTTACAAAATTTCAAATATAGTAAACATTTCCCAATTTAACATATTATGAAGAATTGCCTAATTCCAAACACAAGCATTGAGAGTATACAATGGCATTTATGCTTTGTTTTGTTTTAAATTTTTTATTTTAAAGATGTGGGGCACAGTTCAGAGTTATGTATACAAATGTTCATTATGCAGGTACCCTTGTTAATGAAGTGTGTCCCTCACCTTCCCTGGCAGCTTCCCACTATTACCAGTCCTGCCCCCTTCCTTCTCTGACAGTTTCTCACTACTGCCAATCCCTTTCTGATAGTAATATGATTGTTAATAGCATTGATATCTTTTCCTTTGTTTATTGTAAACCACTCCAGTAACTCATGCAATTCATATACTAGGGACTTAGTAAATGCTTGTGGGATTGATGGATAAATAAATAAGAGGAAGAAAAAAAAAAGAGAGGGTTGGGAATTATAATATATTTTATAGACACAGCTTGACATTACTCAGTAATTTCATAATGGTTCTCTTCATTTTTGTTGGGAAAACATAGTAATGAGGTTGCCAATTAGCCACATAGTGTGGAAGAAAGGAAAATGGACATTTGTATGACACAATTTATATACTCTTCTGAGAATGCCATATAAAAGATTTAATCAGAACAGGAGCTGCCCACCTTAACAGCTAAAATCACAAGGGAAAAGATCACTGCAAAACACAGTGCCTAGTGAGAAGCAGGAGACTGAGGTTTATTCCTATCTGTTCTGACTCATAAACTGGATCTAGGCCCGTTATTTTGTTCAAAGTTTTTTTCAGGTAAATTGAACAAGTATGTATTCGTAAACTGGAAAATGATACAGTGGGAAAAGCACAGAATTTAAAATCACAAGATGCAGTGTGTCTCCTAACTCTGTTAATCACTAGCTGGGTGACCTCAGGCTGCTCAACTTTAAGGTCCCCATTTGTAAGTAGGAGATAATAGAAAGAGAGGACTCCCTGAATTTACATGCAGGGTTTTGGAGAAAAAACAGTGATTCAATGAATCTGAATTATTTTGTAAAGTTGTGAAATTTATTTAGATAAAAGTGATTACAACTTACTTCGTACTATGTGAGATGGTGAGTAATGAAAAGTTGAGACACTTCATGAAGCCTGAGATCTTATAGGGAAAACAAAATACACACATATCATTCAGTAAGGCAGTGGTGAAGGTCAGAATGAAATCAGGATGCAGAATAGATGACATGGATAAACATTCTTATATGATGCCACAGTGTGATGCTCACTGTGGATTAGTGTCTCTGGGAAAGGGATGGGAGCTGAGCTAAGCCTGTGAGTGAACAGAATCTGAATGGGGCTCTAGACCAAAGGCGAGGAGACAGGAGTGATCTCTGCATCTTTGGTCGTGGTGCACCTGGACTTGCGGGAACTGAGGCAGCCTGTTGTTTGGCATGCAACTGTGGACTCAGGAACAAGCACACATGCTGCTTGCCACTTATCAGAGGCATCGAGTGATCCTCTATCTGTGATAGCATCAGTTTTGGTCATTCACCCACCAATCACATACTAATTGAGTCTAACCGATCTTAGGTTCTTTAAGAGTGCAAGAGGAAGAAGGTGGTTGAATCTATAATCAGTTACTTTACAGTCAAGACTTTTTTCACTTCCATCCATTAACTCACCAATTCAAAAAAAGACTAGGAAGGTAGATGGTACAAAGATATAAGCAGAAAAACTAGGCTTAACATTGGCATCAAACTGTTAAAAAATAATGAATACAAGGTGAATCAGCGCTTACTCTGGATTTTTTCAAAAGTGATATATAATGTGAGGGGGGACCGTGGAAAACTAGAATTTATTTATAAAAAATTGTGCATTCTTATGTATTTAAACTTCAGTCACCTTCATAGTACTCTTTGTTTAATGCAATGCACCTATAGAGAGGTTTTTCCCACTGCTCATGACAGGTTTTGAACTCATCAATTTTGATGCCTTTTAGAGCTTCTACTGTTTTTTGTTTCACCTTTTCCATGTTTTGAACTTTGAGGGCATTTTTCATTGTGGAAACAAAAAAAGTCAGAGTGAGATTGGGAGAATAGAGAGGGTAAGGCATAGGTGTCATGCTATTTTTGGTCAAAAGCTGCTGAACACTCAGTGTGGTGTGTGCAGTAGGTATGCTGTCATGGTGGGAAAACCAGTTACCTGTTTGCCAAAACTCAGGACATTTCTTCCACAAATTGTGATGTAACCTCAAAACTTCCAGGTAAAAACTTTAGTTGGTCGTTTGGTCTGGAGGAATAAATTCCAAGTATACTACAAGGGGCTTGCCCTCAAAAGATAATTCTGTTTTTTGGGGGTCTCACCTTGGATAAGATAGTAATACTGCAATGTTTTGGTATCAGGACTCTTTTACACATTTAAAAATTTGTTTCAGTGGGTTGCATCTGTCACTATTTATGTATTAGAAATTAAAAAAGAACATTTAAAAATAATTATTTGCCAATGTATTTAAAGTAATTAGGGTTATCATGAGAAATATAAATAAGAATTTCTATACTCCTATTAGTAAATATAATATTGTTTAATAGCTGTCAATTATAGAGAATGTTCTACAGCCTTCTGTAATGTGCAGAGTTCTTAATTCTGTCTAAAATTCCCTGCTGTAGCTGAAAGTTTCAACTAGTCATGTTTGGTTCTAACAGAAATGAAAATTAGTTTGCTATTATCATTATATTTAAACTGAAAATCTGTACATTCCTTGCCACCTTTGTGCATAGATCTGTGTTAATGTGAAACCAGTTCATCACCCAAAATGGGGGCCTTGCAGAGCAAGAATGTCCCAGAATGCTGGTAATGAACTCCTCCATGAAAACTGAGTGACTTCTTCCGTGGGCACTGATGACAGCGTCAAGTGTCAAAAGTGCTGAGTTATGAGTGTGTAATGTGATATGATATTGCCTTAAACATACACATTAGGAATCACAGAATGAGAAAAAGAGAGAGAGAAAAGAAGGAGAAGGAGGAGGAGGAGGAAGAGGAGGAGGAGGAGGAGGAAGAAGAGGAGGAGGAGGAGGAAGAAGAGGAGGAGGAGGAGGAGGAGGAGAAGAAGAAGAAGAAGAAGAAGAAGGGTGGTCTTATGAAATCTCAGGCTTCTTTCAGAGGTGTTGGGGTGTATGGATTTCCAATGAAGGGCTCTCAAAAATGGGTCTGTCTTTGCTTGTTTTGTCATCAAAGTTCTTTTGTTTTAAGCAATGGAAGTGGATTCTGACTGATTTAGCAGAAACTAAGATTAATAAAATGATATTGAGTACTCCAAAGAATTCTTGAGAGGGCCAGGTCATAGGCTAGAATTCCAGGAGTTCAACTGCTTGCAGATGCAAAGGCCAGATGGGGAAATTTTTGTTTTCCTTGTCCACTGGGCACTAGAGAGGACGAGGGAAGGGCCTGCTGCAGTGCCATCAGTGTTACTTCTGTATCAGGGACTCAGTCACGCAACCCCTGGAAATGTGATGTCTCAGTTGCGCTGGGAAAAACAGTGGCGGCTAGAGCTTTCTGTTTGTTCATTTTGCTCTTTTCCAAATCACTGTTTTGCCAGGGCACTGCTATTTGGTGTAACCTAGGCGACAAGCCAATGTCCTAGCTATAAGGGAGGTGGGGGTGGGAATTTGAGTTCTGATTCTTAGGAATTTTCCCAAATATTGAAAAGCTAGTTGAAAGAGACTGACAGCCAGGAATATGGCAGACACTCACTTCATTATCCTGTGCCATGATTGGCAGCTGCTATAATTGGGATAGTGGAAGGAAGTGCCTCTCACAAAGATGGTGCTGCTAGAATTTCTGCCCTTTTCCTATGTCCCCTTCTTATTGTGACTTTCTTCATTTTTATGATCTCTGCAGTCAGCATAAAGTATTCAAGTACTTAATACTTAAAAATGAGTCAATCTACAAATATAAGCTATATACCAATAGCTATGAATTCAAATGCTTATGGGGCTGGTGCAGTAACTGAGTTAGGTGGTAGGGTATAAGACGATAGGGAGAATGATGCTTGGAAAACTGGATAGTGTCTGAGGGCAATTGAGTTCTGTAAAAAAAAAACAAAAACCAAAACACATTGTACAAGTCAAACAAAACAGATCTGTGAGCCAGACACATTTTTCATTATTCAGTTAGCTTGGCACAGGTTTAGAGCTTTAAAAAGTTTCTTTTGGGTTATTCTTTTCCTGCCTTTTATTGGCTTCTCACCTTGGCCTTGCTCTTGAGGGTCACTGTTTTCTGCCCTGATAAACTAACACTATTTCTACCATAAGGCACAAATAATGTTTTGTTTCGGGTCCTAAATTCTGAGAGTAAGCAGGGTCTTTCTCATTTTGGGTTTCAGATTCACACCCCTTGGGCTCATATAAAAACTGTTGTCACAAAGATAGATAAAATTTTTGTTTTGACAGTGCCCCTGGGCACTATTTGGAGCACAGAACGTCCCTTACTTGCAACTCCTTTTCTAACCTGAGCTAAATTTCTGTATCTCCTTCCTGTTAAAGCCACTGTTTCTCTGAGCTTCTAGGATTCGACAAGCTTCTTCACATTCCACTCTTCTTGACAATCTGCTTGGCACAGTCCTACAAACTCCCCATCCAGCTTTGGGTAGCCTGAGATGAAGAGCTTTTGGTTTTTATTTCTCTCAGACTATATTTGCAGTGAAAGAGACTAAAGCTGTTACTCAATGAGATTTCATTTACTCCATCTTCTACAAAGCTGTACACACTCTGAAACATTAGTGACTTGGAGAGAGAAGTTTTTGCATCATTGGACACATATTTCTATGCTCTAATTTCTGTTTGAAAATGCTGTCTTCCCTAGTTTAAGTATGTCCTTAGTTTGCAGAAAGATGTATTGACTTCAGGTTACAAAGAAGCTTTAATCAAAGAAGCTTTAAAGTTTACCTGGTTGTTATCAAGAAGATCATTTATAAATCTTTTAAAAATAGCTGAAATACAACTCAATAATCTTTTAATGAAGCAGCTTCCTTTTATAGTTGATGAACCAAGAAAGAGATATTAAATGCTTTGTGTAAGCTTATACAGATAGGTAAAAAGAGAAAACCCCTATATTTACAGGTGTCCACAGTGTGTCAGACACTGTATAGTTCTTTACAGATGTCAGCAAATTTCATTTTAACAAGATACTGATGAAGCAGGAATTATTCCAGCTTTACAGATAAAGAAAATTGAGACTCCAAGATATTCTAAAACTTGCTCTAAGGCCTTAAAATTAATAATGAGTGAGCTAGGATTCAGACCTAGGTCTGATTTGTTTTATTTTGGACCTCTCATTATTTATTTATTTTAATTTTTAATTTTAAATATGTGGGATACAATTCAGGGTTAGGTATACAAATGTTCATTATTGCAGGTATCCTTGTTGATGAGGACTTCTCTTTATTGTTAGAACCTGGACCTCATGAACCTAGTCTAGTGTTCTTTTAACTACATCTGGTGTATAGTTAGCTTTTTCATTGTTTTTACTTTACAATTAATGCTTTTTGGGGGTTTTAAGGATTAATAAGAATTTTCTGTAAGGAGCTTTGAGATATATGAAAATTATGTGAGATCTTATATTATTTATATTTGGGAGGCAGAAATAGAAATGGAAGACAGGAAATGCAAAATAAACAAAATCTCCACTCCAAGGACTGTGCATTTTCATAATAAGTAATAAACAACCTAAATATCCATCTGCCTACTTGGTCTCTCAATATGGATGTCTCTAGTAGGCATTCCTAACCTTACATGGCCATAGCAGAGCTCTGGGTTACCCTCCGTCACCAATTTTTATGATCCTAGTAAATTCATGCAGATATACAGCTCAAAAACATAGGAGTCATCCTCTCCATAATCCTGCCTTTACAAAAGACTCACCAGCAGTCTAATAATGCTACCTAATAATCTATACTAATTCTACGTTCCAAAATATACTTTATGACCAAATCTATCCACCTCCCTCTTTCTCCATCTCTTTATCAAGCCATTAGGACTCATGCCTAAATTACGATAAGACCTTCCCCACTACCCTCAGGGATTACCCAGGCTCATGCCATGTCCCCTCTGCCCACTGTTTCATGCCATTGGCTAGCTACATTTATTTGTATTCTTGATATTATCTACTCTCACTAGAGTGTAAACTCCACAAGGGCACAGACTTTTCTTTTTCCCTTCTTTATCCCTAGAATGGAGACTAACTTTCACCTGGCACATAGTAACTGCTTAATAAATATTTGTGAATAGAAAAAAAAAGTACTATCCCAACTTCTTACCTGGGTTAGAGGCCCTCTGTGACATGAGGTGGCCTTGCCTGCCCCTCCTTCCTCTTCTCCTGTCATTCATTCCCTTTCTTACTATGCTTGAGCTGCACCAGCTGCTTCCTGGTCTTTCAACCCCATAGGCTAATTACTCCATTAGGGCCTTAAAACTGGTTGTCCCCACTGCCAGGAACACTCTCTTCACTGACAGTCCCAGGGCAGGCCCTCTCCTCAGTGAGTCAACTTCCTGATCACTGGACTGTAATCAGCCTTCTTCCCTGTGCCTGAGTCACTCAATAGCGCATTTCTCTGATTTTTTTTTTCTCCTTCAGTCTTTGTCATTATATGAGGTTATTTTGTTAGTCTATTTGTTATCTGTCTCTTTACATGATGCGAGTTCCACAGAAGCAGACACTTTTCCTAAGAAAGTGCCTGGCACATCATATTTAAATATGAAACAGCAAATAAAGATTTCTGCAATGAGTGAACAAGCAAATGCAGAGGTCTTTGGGAACACATGCAACATAAAAAGAAAAGAAAACAACGATGACTAAACAGACCTTCTCATTGCCTTGGTTATAGGGGAAAGAACAAGAGAGTGCCCAGATACAGGGCATTTGGGGGACTAACAATTCTGGCAAATTAGGGCTTCATAGAAGATGAAGGTAAAGCTAGTTAATTTGAAGACTCTCCATAGATGTTACCCTTTCTCTAATCTCCTAGTCAATAATAATCCTTTATCTTTATAACCTAACACTGCTTTGGGGAGTACTATGTAGTGGTGGTAGTAATAATAAAACTAAAACATTACAAATAGCATACTAACACCATGCTTACTATGTTCCAGGTACTATCCCTAAGTGCTTTACACAAATTAGCTCACTTACTCCCCAAAGTCACCCTGTGAGGTAGCACTACTATTATCTCCATTTGCTAAAGAGAAAACTGAGGCACGGAGAGATTAAGTAACTTGTCCAAGGTCACATAGTGAGCAGTGAAACTAGGTTCTGAGTCACAGTCTAGCTCTGTAGTCTGTGTTCCCCTATGATCTGTGGTCTTAGCACAGTTTAGCCGTCAGGTATGTAGGCTTGGGGGTCACTCACTTCAGAAAAGTTGCTGCTTAATAAGTCACATTGCTCAGAGCAAGCTCTTGGATCTGGAGCCTAGAATTCATGCTGTGCCTACCTATGAAATATTTTTATGAGTGCAGGTCTCCTTTTATTGGTGTTTGTATTGCAAGGGCTATACATTTTACACTGAGAGCCACTTAGATGCCATTCATGGGAATTCTGGTCATGATTTCCCATAAGAGAGATAGAAAAATGAATAAAAAACAGAAACTATCTTTTAGGAGCTTAGTGCTAAGGAGCAGTTATCTTTTACTGTAAGTCTTTAATGCACAACTCCCGGGTCAACATTTCTAAAAAAAGTTATGATTTCCTCTATTATTTCTTACAATGCTTGTTTTCTTCCCATGGGTTCCAGCTAATTGGTATCTCATACCTGTGCTGATGTTGAATGTTTTTCTTCCAACTTGCCCTACAGATAATTTCAGGGGTGGGGCCTGAAAAAAAGACAGAAACCCTCTGAAAATGACATGGAAAAGTTTATATTCATGTGGCATTTACATATTTCAGGAGAGAAGTAATTCCTCCAAAGCTCTAACACAAAAAAGACTCTGGATCACTGAGCCTGGATGTACAAGTGTCTAGAGTGTATGTGTGTGTGTGTGTGTGTGTGTGTGTGTGTGTGTGCGTGCGTGTTTCCCAGTGAAATCACAGCTTCCAAATTTCGCAGTTCCATTTCTTCTGGATAGTACTTTTCTAAAAATATGGCAGCAAGTTAATTTTAGAAGACATTAAGAAACAAAAGTCACAGTCCAAATCTAATGAGCCAGATGGTTTATCAGAAAATACAGGAAAAGGATAAAGAATGAGCTCCTTGATGAACTATGTATTGAAACACACACATGCACAGACATACATACCGTGAAACACGTACCCTTTAATATCCTAGGAAGAAGTTAATTTGCTGGGTTACATATTAAAATTGAAGCACTTAAAATAAGTTAGACTGAAAGAACACTTAGAACACTTTCACACAAAATATCTACATGATGGAAACAGAAACTTCTGAAAAATTTCTTCTGTTCTCCATGTTACTTTATAAGGGTAGGATGGGTGTAGAGTAACTGGGAAAGAAACTCCTTTTAGCAATGTCCTGGGTGCGTGAGGCAATTGTGGATCCAGCTAAATAAACTGCAAACTTCCTGATGATATACTCACCACTTTTCTAGATTTTGCAATAGTAATAAGTAAGCTGTTTAGCTCGTGAGCCTATTGCTTTTTGTAGTAGGCAGAATAAGGGTCCCCTAGAGATGTTCATATCTAACTCCTGGGACTTGTGAATATGTTTTGCTACATGGTGAGGGAGAGTACAGTTAAGGACACTAATCACCTGACTTTAAAATAGGGAATAGCCTGGGTTATGAGTGGGTCCAGTGTAGTTACGAGTTTCCTTAAAAGTGGAAGAGGGAGGCAGGAGAGTTTGATCAGAGTGATTCAGTGAGAGTAGGACTTGACCTTCCTTGGCTGATCTTGAAGACAGAGGAAGGGGACATGAGCCAAGGACTGCAGGTAGCTTCTAGAAGCTTCAGGGGCCAGGTGAAGTTTTCTTCCCTTAGTGCCTTCAGAAAGAACAAAGCCCTGCTGACACCTTGAAAGACAGAACCATTTCATCTCTAAAGCTGTAATAGATTTGTGTTGTTTAAACGAACAACAAAGATGTTAAATTTGTGGTCACTGGGACAGCAGCACCAGGAAACTAGTACACATGCCTGCTCTGATGCTTGGGCATTGCCTGAGTCATGCACACTCACAAGGATATTCAACAGGAGTGGGGCTCTCCAGGCTGTGATGACAGTATCTACTTACACAGAGCACCCCCCTGCTCCCACTATAGTAATAGCCTGGCCTTAGTCCCTATGAATTTGGAGTGGCATTCTCTACAAAACTTGTCAAAAGGACAAACTTGATGAGTTTTGATGCCTTTCAGACTAATGTGTCAATTTTGATTTTTTAATTTTTAAAATTTGTTAGAGTCACCCAGGCTAGAGCTCAGTGCGCGTGATCACAGCTTACCCCAGCCTTGACCTCCTGGGCTTAGGCTATCCTTCTGCCTCAGTCTCCTGAATAGCTAGGACTACAGACACACTCCGTGACACCCAGCTAATTTTTTTTTTGTAGAGACAGGTCTTGCTATGTTACCCAGGCTGATCTCAAACTCCTGGACTCAAAAGATTCTCCTGCCTCGGCCACCCTAAAATTACAGGTGTGAGCTACCGTGTCGAGACTAATGTGTTTTAAACATTTCTGTGAGCAAGATAATTGTTTTAGCATATGAAAAGCAGCATTGCATGCAGTATATTTCTTTATGTGCTGTCGAAATGCAAGTCACTGCTAAAAGTGGAGTGAAATAAGCACAGACTAGGAGATAGAATCCCTGGTTTCTTTTCTTGACCCTTCCACATACAAGCTATGGATGTGATAACCTTTTATTCTTCTGTAAACATTTTTAGAATAACTTTGCAAATTCCTCAAAAAGTCCTTTTAACATTTAGATTAAAACTGCTGAAACTGTAGATTAATGTGGGGGGAAACTAACACCTTAGTTTTACAGTTTACAATATTAAATTATCCTAATAATTTGAACATGTTATATCTTTCTATTTAGGTCTTGCCTGTCCTATAATGGTTTTAAGACTTTTTTCCTATATAAGTCTTGGTAATTCTTATGTTAATTAGCCACTTATCATCTAGTATTACAGTCTGTGTCAATTCGATTTTTTACTCCTTTGTATAGTATATTACTTCTGAATTGTTGAGTAAAAGTTGGTCTGCTTATTGTCTTTCTTTTATGGAGATTGTGCTTTTCATACGCCTAGAATTTTTTTCTTGTGACTTTATATTCCTCTGGGGGATATAAGCTGCCATGACTGATATCAGAAAAAGATGTCACAGCTCAGGCCTAGCCTGGGCCCTTACTGGTGATCTAACTTAAGGAGGCTGGTAGACCTCGGGGCAGAGACCCTCTAGAGTTAACATGTGGGCTCAAGGCTGGGTGCAGTGACTCACACCTGTAATCCCATCACTTTGGGAGGCTGAGGGAAGACTGCTTGAGCCCAGGATTTCAAGACCAGTCTAGTGAGACACTGTCTCTATAAAAAATCAAAAAAATTAGCAGGGTGTAGTGGTGTGCATCTGTAGTCCCAGCAACTCAGGAGGCTCAGGTGGAAGGATTGCCTGAGCCCAGATGGTTGAGGCTGCAGTGAGCCCTGATTGTGCTGCTGCACTCGAGTTTGGGTGACAGAGTGAGACTCTGACTCAAGAAAAAAAAATAGGCTCAAAGATTCCCCATATTGCCACATCCTACCTGGACACCTCCATGAAAATCTGCCTGGGCCACTGTTCTGGCTCTGGGCTGGGAGGAGAGCAGGTAACAAGCGGGCTGGTGGTTCTCTTTCCTCAGTGTTCTCAATGGTTCTGGCAGCACACTGGAACCACTTGGGAACCTTAAAGATCCTGAAAGTTGGGTTGACTCCACAGAGACTTCGATTTTATGAGTTCCAGGTGAGGCCAAGGGCATCAGAATGTTCTAAAACTCGCCAGGTGACTCTTGTGCTGCTAAGGTTGAGAGTCACAGTCCTAGCCCTATCCTGAAGCCACCCCAATGGCTGGAGAAGACTCTAGGTAGACATTGCCCTTTCTCTGCTTTGCTGTGGTCACTGAGTGGGAAGATCCCTGCCCAGAGTAGTGTGGACACTAAACCAAGGCCCATCACCCTGTCTATGGTTCTCAGCTCTCCTTCCCTCTGGGTTACATTTCTCTTCCATCTGTGGATGTCATGACCTTCTCTTTTCCTAAAGGGTTTTCATGCTTTTATGCTAGTACTCGATTTACTAATCTCCCTTTCACTTCTGTGAGGTTTAGAGGAAGTCTACAGTCTTTGTTAGTCTGCAGAACCTGGAAGCCTTTCTTTACTTTTAACCTGAAAGACAATAGGGAAGACTAACCTGCATGACTGAGCTGGAGGTCATGGTCATCAGTAGCATGCCATATTTTGCTTTGGAACATTATCACATAATGGGGGAACTGTGGACTTAAAGTATGAAGTCTAGGGCTTTGTCCTTAGCTAACAAAACAAGTTTCATCTCTCACAGAGTTGTTGTGAGAAACACATGCAATAAAATGGAAAAGTATCCAGCAGTGATGGGCTTTCAGAAGATGCCCACAGACAATAGCTAAATTTGAACGCTTCTGGGTTGAATGGAACAGAAACATTAACTGGTATTGGTAGGAGGATCAGCTGTATACTATCTAATAAGCAGTGTTACAAATACTGTAGGCTTAGGCGTACTTCAGTGGCCATACCTTAGTGCTTGCTCCTCTGTTAAGGTTATTTATTAGACTTTGCTAGCATTTACTTTTATTAGAATTTTCTCTTATATTACAAGAGGGGCATATAACAGAGCTCATTCAATTTAGTTCATTTCAGACATGGAACAACTTGAAACAGAAGCTGCTGGAACTAATTTTTACAGCCAGGACTTCCAATAGTGATTTTGAGCCTATATCAGAACGAAATATCATTAGTCCAAGTCTGACTCTATCTGACTTCAAATCTTTCTAGGCTGAAATTTGCCCTGGAGTTTTAAGATCAACATGGCCAATAACAGAAGTCAGCAGAGACTCCAAGGCACAGGGATGTGATAATAAAAGTAACATTTTGATAGCATCCAAGAAAGTAACAGAAGAGGGCCTTTGGCCAGGAGATAACATATCTCTCCCTTCTCCAGTTATGGGTGGAAGTATGTTCTCCAAAAAGATATTAAATTCCTAATTCTCAGTAACTGTGAATGTGATCTTATTTGGAAAAAGGCTCTTTGTAGATGATCAAGTTACAAGAAGGTTATTAGGGTGGGCCCTAATCCACTATGACTGATGTACTTACAAAAAAATTGGACACAGAGACAGATGTGCATACAGAGACAATACTATGAAGATCAAGGCAGAGGTTGGGCAATGTGTCTGCAAGTTCAGGAACAGTAAAGCTTACTAACACACCAACAAGCCAAGAGAAGGGCATGGACCTGACTCTCCTTCACAGCCTTCAGAAGGAACAAATCCCACTGATCCCTTGATCTCAGGCTTCTGACTTCCCAAATTATGAGACAGCATATTTCTGTTGTTTTAAGTCAATAAGTTTGTGATACTTTAAGATAGATCTAGAAAACCAATACACCCTCTTTCTCTCACTTTGCCTTCCAGGAGAAGTGATGCAATAGATTGGTCAGACTCAAGGGAACTCATTGAATTTTTAGGTTGCAACATGTGAAAAGGCTGATATGCAATCATTTTTACCTTCAGAAGGGGCAGTTTCACATGACGTAACCTAATATATTTTCTAGTTGGTGAAGCTTTGTCTGAGACATATAAGTAAATCTCTCTAGGTGAATGACTGTCTTTCCCAATTTCTTTTTCTTTTTTTTGGAGACAGGGTCTTGCTTTGTTGCCCAGGCTTGATTGCAGTGGTACAATAGTATTTACTGTAGCCTTGAACTCCTAGTCTCATGCAATTCTCCTGCTTTAGCCTCCTGAGTAGCTAGAAATACAGGCATGCACCACCACACCCTTTTTTGGTAGTTCTCATTATGTTGCCCAGGCTGTTCTCAAACTCCTGGCCTCCCAAAATGTTGGGATTACAGGTGTGAGCTACTGAGATTGGCCTGTTTTTCCTAATTCCACTCCCTTTCTTCTTTACTATTGGGAGAATGGAGGAAGTACTGGGAGCTACCGTAGCCACTTTTCTCTTTGGTTTTCTCTTATGCTTTTGGGATGTTCATTACTATTCCATGTAGCCACGGAAGATGTAACTGGAGGCAGTATCCAAAAGCTTTAGCTCCCTAAAAATGCCTGAAGTAGGATGGCCAATAAGCAAGTGAGGATCTCTGGTGTTCTGAAGGGGTTATAAAAATGTTAAGACCTGGGAAAAAAAAGTATTGATCCAAAAATATAAAAATTTAACCTCAAAATTAATAAACATTTAACATAAATAACTATAAAATGTAACATGCCAGCTCAACTCTGACAGTTGAGTACATAAGTTCTATCTTTTTTTTTGAGTTGGAGTCTCACTCTATTGCCCAGGCTGGAGTGCAGTGGCATGCTTACCGCCACTGCAGCCTTGACCTGCTGGGCTCAGGTGATCCTTCTGCTTCAGCCTTCCAAGTAGCTGGTACTACAGGCATGTGCCACCACGCCCAGCTAATTTTTTTGATTTATTGTAGAGACAAGATTGCACCATGTTGCCCAGGCTGGTCTTGAACCCGTGGTCTGAGGCAATCCTCTCACCTCTGCCTCCCAAAGTGCAGGGATTAAAGACGTGAGCCACTGCATCCAGCTCTTAAGTTCTATTTAAGGTGGCCAATTAATGTAGAATACATAATATGAGTGGGGTCTTTAAGAGTGTCCAAAGGTCTGGAACAGTCTTGGGAATTAGAGCAAGTGGTCTTTCCTCAGGCTACCACTGTCTTGTACTTTGCCATTCTAAAATGGGTTTTCTTTGCCATTCTAAAATGGGTTTGGGAGTAAAGCAATCCTGACTGGTGTTTTCTTTGCCATTCTAAAACGGGTTTGGGAGTAAAGCAATCCTTTGCCGGGATTCTTCTTTGGTTATATATTTATCTTAGAAAATAAAGAGTGTTCTAGACAGTGGGTAGAGAACAAGATTTAGACACCTCTGGGTCCTTGATAGTACTATCTAATCTATTTTGTAAGAGTACTCAATTTGAATAATGTTTCTCTATAAAAATGCATTAAAATAAAAAGTAAAGCAATTCCTCATGCATTTATAATCAAACTAATACACCATTTAGGAAAGATCTGAAATAAATGCAAATACCTTGGTACAATGTTCCTTTTTCTTTTCTTTTTTTTTTTTGAGTTGGAGTCTCACTCTCTCACCCAGACTGGAGTGCAGTGGCTGCTCCTGGCCACTGCAGCCTCGACCTGCTGGGCTCCGGCAAGCCCTCTGCCTCAGCCTTCCAAGTAGCTGGAACTACAGATGCATGCTACCACACCCGGCTAATTTTTGATTTATTGTAGAGATGAGGTCTCGCCAAGTTGCCCAGGTGGGTCTCGAACCCGCGGGTTTAGGCAATCCATTCACCTCGGCCTACCAAAGCATTGGGATTACAGGCTGAGCCACCGAGCCCAGCTAACAATGTTCCTTTTTCAATGAAACCTCAATAAATCTAATTACTTAACTTTTATTTTTCCCAAAAAAGGCAAGTAGGAAGGAAAATGTAAGGAAGCGTTCGTTCACACACTGGAAGTTTATGAAATTGAAAAGGTAGAAAACACAGCTGGTTTTTTTTTTTTAAATAAGAAAAGAGACTGTTAAATGGATGAGTTTTAGATATGCCTCAAAGTTTGTGAAAGTGAAAATCAGCAAGTCCTTCCCTAGTAGCTTCTTCAACTTTCTTAGCAAAAAAAACAAAAAAACAAAAAAATACTAGGCTGAATGGGCCATTTTGTATAATTAACATGGTGATTCTTATGTATATACTTTCACCCTGGGATGAAAGTCTTTGTTGAAGGATTTGTAAATTAGGTTGAAAGGATACAATTCCATAATTACATAAGGAATTTATTCATCCAGCAAATATGCATTGAATGTCTAAGTGTCAGACATGATACTAAGCACTGAGGATACAATCTTGTTCAAAATGTCCATGGTCTCTGTAGGAGATATTCATAATTCAGTGTGATAAACATGAGAATGAAGGCAGTGCAGTGTGTTGAGAGCAGCAACTTAGTATACTACTATAGACTGGGTGGCTTATAAATAATGTTATTTCTCACTGTTGGGGAAGCTGGGAAGTCCAAGATGAAGGCACCAGCATATCCAGTGCCTGGTGAGAGTTCATTTCCTGGTTCACAGATGACCATCTCACTACATCCTCATGACCATCTCACTACATCCTCATGCAGTGAAAGAGCCAAAGTTGTTCCCTGGGTCCTCTTTTACAAGGGCACTAATCCCATTCATGAGAGCTCTGCACTCATGATTTAACCACCTCTCCAAGGTTTTACCTCCAAAGCAGTTTCCACATGTGAATTTTGGGGGACATGGGAGCACAAGCATTCAGGTCATAGGAACTAGAGAAGCACACTTGACTTGGATTTGGGAAACTGATCAAGAAAGTTTTCTTTAGAATGTAGTAGCTGAGGCCTCAAAAACACAGAGTATTTATCCAGACAAATAGGACAAATGCCCCAAAGGCAAGAAAGCTCAGCATATAAGAAGAACTCAAAGTAATTCAATATGAAGTAAGAATTCTCCAGAGAGAGGAGCTGGAGAGTTACACAAAAGTCACATCTCAAGGGCCCTTGCAAGCCATTTGGAGAAGATTCACCTTTATCCTGAGGACAATGGGCAGCTACTACCTGACTTCAGGCAGAGAACCAAAATGTTCAGATGATGGCTAGCTATGTAGAGGATGGATTAGGAGGCGCCTAGACAAGTAAGGAGGTTGCTTCAGTAAACAAGGTGAAATGACAGAAAGAAGTGGGGGTTTCCTAAGATACTGGGAGACAAAATTGGCAGAACTCAGGGACTGTTTGGGTAGAGGTGCAAGAAAGAAAATGAAGGCTAAAGATTTCAGCTATATAGATTCGGGGGGGCAAAGGGAAGTGATGACTCAGTTTTGGACATACTAATCTGGAAGGTCTTAAAGTATATCCAAGTAGAACTTCTTGGTAAACAGGTACCTGCATCTGGAAAAGGAAGGTGCTAGGGATGCCTCTTAGATGAGCCATCACTTAGATAGCAGCCAGGGATGGGGACCTCAGGAAGGAGTGCTGAGCTGAGTCCTGAAGAAGAGTTGTGGTCAAATGATAAGGGGTGGAGGAATGTTTTGGAAAGAGAAGGGTGCTCTGACAAGAGGAAGTGATGCTCTTAGAAGGGGAATGTTGGTAAAAGAGACCAAAATACCATAAGGAATTTCAGGTAGTATATAGGGGTGCAGATGAAAGGCAGGGAATATTTCTTCTTCTTTTTATTTTTTTGAGTTGGAATCTCACTCTGTTGCCCAGGCTGGAGTACAGTGACACAATCATGGCTCACCACAGCCTCAACCTCCTGGGCTCTGGCACTCCTACTGCCTCAGTTTCCCAAGTAGCTGGGACTACAGGTGCGTGCCACTTTGCCCGGCTAATTATTTTGATTTTTTTTGTAGAGAGGTCTTGCTATGCTGCTTAGGCTGGTCTAGAACTCCTGGGCTCAAGCAATCCTCTCACCCTGTCCTCCCAAAGTGCGAGGACTGTGGGAGTGAGCCACTGCATCTGGCCTCAGGGAATAATTCTTGATAGACTTTGTGTGTCATGTTTTATGCATAAGGAACCAGTATTGAGCTAATAAGAGATTTAGGTAGGGGAGAGATTTGATCATATTTGTGTTTTAGAAATTAGACTGGTACTCGTATGCATGTGAACTATAAATGGAAATAAATCAGACCAGTTAAAAGAATGTAGCATTATTCCTGTCAAAAGACCAAGTCCCAAATTAAGGCCGAGGAAGAGGGGATGAAGAGGAAAGAATGAATTGAAGGGATACGGAGGTGGCAGAAATGGCAGCTATAGCCAAGGACTACATATGGGAAGTGAGAAAAATGGCAAGGGTAACACCCAGCATTCTGGCTTGGCTACTGGTAGGCCATTTGGCAGATGGACAATACCAGGCAGGGATGGCAAGACATAGGTGTGAGAAAAGCAGGGAAGATGGGCCTTAAGCCCTGGTTTTACAATGTAAAATTTCCCTATAAGAAACAGCTATTTATTTATTTATTTGCATATCTAGTCAGGGTCTCACTCCGTCACCCAGTCTGAAGTGCAGTGGCACAATCACAGCTCACTGCAGCCTTGATCTCCTGGTCTCAAGTGATCCTCTGACCTCAGCCTCCTGGGTAGCTTGGACTACAAGTGTGAACTACCATGCCCAGCTAAGTTTTTGCTTTCTTTTTTTCGAATAGATAAGGTCTCACTATGTTGCCCAGGTTGGTCTTAAGTCCTAGCCTCAAGTAATCCTCCTGCTTCAGCCCTCCCAAATTGCTGGGATGGCAGGTGTGAGCCACCGGGCCTGGTGAAAAACAGAAATTTTAATTTCTTCATCTGCAGTAAAGAATTTGATGTCATTCTTAGTCTTTTATCAATATTAAGGCTCAGGAATTCACTCTTTGCAAATTACTTTTTATTTTAAGAGGCGACAATACTCAACATGTTACATATTGACAAAATGCTACCATTGATGAGGCATCTTTCTTTCCTAAATAATCAGATACAGATACTTCTCTGCAATTGAAGCTTTTAATAATTTGTCCAAGCCCTCAAGACACTATCTATGTGGCTGATTTCTTCTTATTACCCAAGTTCCAGCTGAGATAAAAATAGTCAGAAAAGCCTTTTCTGAACACCTTCTCTAAACAAGTCCCACATTAGAACAAAGCCACAGTGTCAGATATGGTACTGTCATGGCACTATGTTCTGTCATTTTAACACTTCATCACATTAAGATTGTATTTTTGCTTGTTTACATACTTATTGTCTTTCTCTCCCACTCTACTATAAGGGCCTCCAGGTGAAGACTGTGCCTGCAATCCAGACACAATCAATGAAAGCATTATGTCTGGCACATTCACCATTCTGTAAATATGGGTAAGTTCACCATGAGAGAAGAGTCCAGTCCCTGTTCTCAAGGCTCTTTTCAGTCAAGACCATTCTGGTTATTAAAATTAAAACTCCTTCTATATTCATTAATCAGTAACCACTACTCAGGGCCCTAGCACTCCCCAGCCCTTACTCATCCTTATTGCTACTGTCTTCTGGGAATTCTCAGAATGCTCCACAACTTAAGGCCTAACACCTGGCCTAGCAGGCCTACCTCTGGTGCTAAGACCCATATGTATTTATTCAACTTGGTGGGTGTCTGTGCTGTACAGGTTGGTGAATACTTTGGAGGTCATCCCTGGCTATACTTCTAATCCAAAGCCAGAATCTACTTTATGTTGCTATATAACATATGGAAGCTTCCATAATAATTAGATAGGTTAATATAAGAAAAGATCCCTAATGGTAATCATGAACAAGTTAGGTTCACACTAAAGAAAAGCCACAGAGTCAGATATGGTAAATGGATGGATGGGTCTTTGTGTATGGGTTTGTGTTAGGGTTAGAAGATAGGGAGGTCTGTGGCAAGGGAGGATTGCAGAACAATCACTTTTTTTTTTTTGGTATTTTGCTTTTTCCTTTTTTTGTCTTAAAGACAAAGTTTCATCTCTTCCAAAGAGAGAGAACAGCTCTACTGAGAAAAGTCAAACAACTGCGTTGATTCTGTGAATATATTCTTAAGTGGAGAAATCCTGAGTGAACCTTCCTCCAGAAGCTGGCTTAATTGGACTCCAACTGGGCAGAATGAATTCTTAATCAGAACATATTTTATTTGCTTAAAATGAGTATTATTGCAGTTGCCCCCTATTTATCAACAAAGTGGCCATTAACAGCCATCAGTGGTTGACCTTGACAGATCCCATTACTGAAGTAATAAAGTCTGGTGGGTTACTATTATTAACATTTGTTAATGGTTTTACACTGCCGAGCAGGAGTGAAATGGAGCTACTTACTCAGGCAGGTTGACCACAGGGAAAAGGTGAGAAAGGGAGTAATGAAAAGCCCAGGGAGCTTCATGAAAAAATGAATGGCTCCCAGCAGAATTTCTACAAGTTATATGCAAATTCAGATCTATATCTCTTAATCACCACACTGCAAAGGTTGATTACTTAAAATTAGACTCACCAGATGTTTTTGTTGTAGGCAGAAATGGAAAGCTGACTAAGTGGGAAAATATAAATTTATCCTTTTAAAAGGTCCTAGTTATCTCATAATAGCTGGTAGGAAATTGAACTGAAATGATAAAATGAAAGCAACCAGATTCACAGGGGAATGGAGAATAAAAGCTCACACAAGAAAAGGAGAACAAATAAGGTGAAATTTTATTGTGTGTTAGCATTTCTGGAATTCAGAAGCTTGGGCTGATATGCAAAGAAGTGATTGATTTTTTTTTTCCTTCTCAGGATTCATTGGTTAAGGCTTTCTTCTCACTGACATACTTTTAGATTGTAAAAATTTTCTCTCTTATCCTCAAAACCATTATTAATTTCCATCATCTTCAGACACAAGACCTGACAACAAGAAACGCCAATGCAATTATTCCTTTTCTCGGTAGAACTAGATGTGGGCAAAGGAGTGCTCCTGTGATATAGTTGAGGAGACATTGGAAAGGCCTATTCTATCTCAGATGATCTTCCCCACCTTCCTGAAGTTTTTCCATTGACACATTATTTTCTGGGGATCTGTTGAGCACTTTGATTTTCCTGGCTTTTCTGTTTAAAATGCAAACATTCCTCGTTGAGGTAATAACTTAGAACCTTTTCAACTAACACCCTTGGCCCAAATAGAAGTCCTGTGGGGAATGAAGCATGTGGAGTGGATTATTTTAGAGAAACTGGCATTTGGAAAAGGGGAAACAACACTCAGAGTTGGAAGAGCCCATTTTTGCCTTTACAATTCTCAAGAGGAGGGTCCTTCTCTGGTATAACTGATCTTTAGTGCCAGTACTTTGTGGATCACTAATTCCCTAACTCAAGTCAGTTTTTTTTTCCCCATGCCTCTGTATATTCTAAAAGATCCCAAGATAATGAGGTACACTACACGCACATGGGGGCAACCTTCTTGTTTATCCATAAGACAGAAATAGACTCTGTCTTGTTACTGCCTGTCCTTTAGTTTCTGTGTCAGTGGTCCAGGATCTTGGTAATTTCTTCTGTAAAGAAATTAGCTGTGGACTGTAAAATAACCTCTGTCTAAGTTCGTAAAATAGAGAACCAGATAAGAGTAAGCTCCTTGCTGAATCTGATCTACTATAATGAAACAAATTTCCGTACCTTCTGTTGTATACTTGAGCCCAACAGTTAGGGTACAGGAAATGCATATGCAGTTTTAAATTAATTCATTTAAGCATATCACATATTAGAGGAGGTAGACTCAAAGCTTGTAATTCCTTTAAAGATGTTTTTCATATATATAACTTCTATCACCAAGGGCCTACTCAAAAGAGTATCACAATCCAAGCATTCAAAGATAAGAATTGTGTAAGATGTGGACCTGCTCTATGCAAATGAATGTATTATTATTAGGGAATCTATGATATATTATACTATAAAGTTTAATAACATAGAAACAGAAAAAAATAACTAGAAGAAAAAGCACTGCATAATATTTTTTGGGATAGATAAAATGTGGTTTTGAGAACACCCCCTAATAAGAAACCCCAGAAATAGGAAAGAAAAACAGGAAAATGAAAACTGGCTGGTGACTCTCACTTGGGAGATAACGTTTGTTAGTGGCTTCCATTAAATGAACTGTTTCTGAGAAAATTTATAACAACGTGGGTCAGTTGATTCTAGAAGTGACCTTTAGTTGGTAATAAATAGTGTGCTTGGCTCATAAAATAAAACTGTATTTGAATGCTATTTTTGAACATGTAGAAAATATAATATTTGCATTATATACAAAATAGCGTTTGTTCTACAAATAGCATAAAATAAGTTATTGGGGGAGACATTAAAATGTTTGGACTGTTTTCAGGCCCTTGCCATTCATTTCTGCATAAATTACTTAAATTACTAATTACAAAATGTTTCAACTTAATCCTCAAAGATAATACCCTAAGAACCTCCACTCAGTAATATTCTCTTTGGTTTAACCCTATTTACTGTGTGCATTTGAGAGTAAGAATTTCTTTTAAATAATCTGCAGTTTAGAGTCCTTAATTCAGACTTATTTTTTCAACAATTAGTCAAATAAGATAACATTATAAATGGTTATACAACATTTTGAATTAATTTTTTTTAATAAGGAGAGTAAGGGCAAATACAAATGAGAAATAAAGGGCTTAATTCTCACTTTTAAAAGTGAGGGAATCCAGTGTGGTACCTCTGATGCTGAAAAGATAAATTAGGAAAAGAGAATAAAAATTAAAAGGGAAGATCTGCTTTTTTCTTAGAGTATTTTCTTTTGTAAACTTGTATTTATAGATTGTTTCGCTGTCCCTTTGAGATATAAAACTTTTAAAAACCCCTCACAGGTCTTACAACGCAGGAATCATTTTCTAGGACTCAGAAGCCATCTCTCTGAAAGGTAAACACAGGAGACAGTGTTCCCATCTCTCAGCTTCAGTGGGAAGATAGGAGCTAAACTGAGTGGTGCCTTCCTCTGAGTTGTAAAACCACCTCCTGTCACTAAGATATGAGAAGTTGGGTTTTTTGCCTCTGTATAAAGCTAATTAGCTAACACAGATGGTCACCCCAATTACCAGGTAAATTTAGGATGAACTATGTGTGACAAATGGTGCTGTGAAGTCCTCTCATTTGAGGACTGGCTAGTTATTGTTTGTCTAGAGAATGAGTATGTAATGGACGGCATCTGTTTGGCTGTATAAAAGAGTGAGATTTCTTTCTGTCTTTGCACTCCCTCAGCAGGGATGTAATGTATATCACATTCTGGTTTAATGCTTATGCAATAATAAAGCTGTTTTTGTTTCTTCTATCTTTAAACTTCTTCAACACGACCTCATATTGATTACGTAGATATATTTCACATACTCTTAAAATACGCCCCTAAGACTCCAGCAGATGTTAACAATAACTTTACTGCTTGTGGGTTAACCATCAGTGTCAAAGCTAATTCTCCTGCCTCCAGATCTCGCCGAGTCACTCTAGAAAATATTCTGCCACCCTTCCCTACCTCCTTCTTGGTATTATCTCTAATAGTGCTGCAACTTTAGTTTGGATAGAGAGGATTAATTTTATGATATCTCAAAAAATGAGATAACAGCAAGTAGAGTGTCTTACATGGCAGGGAACTGCCAACTAGCTGAGAAAGCAGATGCAAGTGGTGGGGAGGAGAGAGAGGCTCAGCAGCTGGAGAGTCAAGGTCAGAGAGTGTATGACAGAAAATAAAACATTCCATGGCCTCAAAAAGCAGGACAAGATGAAGTAATGGTTCAAAGCTCATCAAGAGTAAAGAAGCATAGAAGAGATACTAGGCTTAAGTTCTAGCAATAGGCATGATACAAAAACAATTTTGGCTCTACAAGTTGAGATGCAGACCAAAACCAGTCCTGAGTCTCCTGGACTGAACCTAGAGTGGCAAAGTCTAATGGAACTTTCTGTGATGGGAGTGTTCCATGTATGCACTGCCCAATGTTGCTAGCCACCTGCGATGAGTATCTACTGATCACTGAAAATATGGCTGGTGTGACTAAGGAGTTGACTGTTAAATATAAGTTGATTAAAATAAAATATCAAAATAGCTATATATATGGCTAGTATCTACTTTATTGGACAGTACAGAACTATATGATTCAAAGGAAAAAGACTTTTGGGTCACTTAAAAATATTACAATGCATATGCTATTGGGGGAACAGCAAATCTCATGTGTGGGATGCTGATTAGCATTTATCACTGATTGGAAGATGGGCAGAGACTGGAGTTGAAATGGTCCTAAAAGACGTTGGCAGTCGCTGGGCTCGGTGGCTCAGCCTGTAATCCCGCGCCTTTGGGAGGCTGAGGTGAGTGGATTGCCTGAGCCCGCGGGTTCGAGACCCGCCTGGGCAGGCGAGACCTCATCTCTACAATAAATCAAAAAATTAGCTGGGTGTGGTAGCGTACGCCAGTAATTCTGGCTATTCGTAAGGATGGCCGGAACCCAGCAGGTCGAGGCTGCGGTGGCCGGGAGCGGCCACTGCACTTCAGTCTGGGTAACAGAGTGAGACTTCAACTCAAAAAAAAAAAAAAAAAAAAAAAGATGTTGGCAGTGATGGAAACATTTGGGTGCTTGGGATGAGGTAAGCGTTTTTGGGCTCTCTCCAGACATCTCCTGAGAGCTTTTTGCTGCATTCTTTCACAAATTTCATTATTTCTAAGTTCTGTTATCTTTATCTTGCCCATATCCTGGCAATCCTAAGAGGATTCATTTGTGAGAGTTTTATAAATTGCTTTGTAGATTAAAATTCTCTATAAAGTGTCTATTACTATCAGCAGTCCTGACTTGGAGAGATTAGACTTCTGACAGTTCCCATTTATAGCGTTTGGAGCAATGCTTCTGTGTTATTAATCCAGGAGGCAGGCTCACACAGATACAGTTAGAACAGGTGATCAGTTTCCTGATAGGCTTACTTGTAAAGCTGACCCTACATTTCAGCCTCAGCCTGGCCTCAAGGCTCCTCCCTTCTCTGCCAACTTCTTATCCTGGGATCTCTCAGCCCCTGGGCAAAACTAGCCTACACTTGCCTGAGGGGCTGTACTCATTAGCCCAAGCCTTAGGGTAGGGTTAAACTGGGGAAAGCACAAGTTGCACAGTAAAAACAGTAATGAACTTGAAGTCAGAAGACCTAGCTTTGAATCCCAGCCTGGTCTTGTTAGTTATGAGACCATGAATAGGTACGTAATGTCTTTGAGACTCAGTTCTTTCATTCATCTAACAAATAGTTATTGAGCTAGATATTGTGTTAGGAACAGAAGATCAGTTAACTACACTAAAAAGCTCTACCCTCATGAACTTACATTTTCAGTAAGGGGGACAGCAACTAAAACTTAACAAATGCATTACATAACACATTAGAAGGTAATAAGTGAGGGAGAAAAATAAAGTTTGGTAAAATGGATTAGGAATAGATGACAAGAAATATGACACAATTTCTATGGGGGAAATCAGGATAATCCTCAATGAGAAATAGACATTTATGTAAAGGCTGGAAGGAAATGCGGCAGGTACCTGTCTGTGGAGAACTTTCCAAGCAATGCAAATTTAAGTCCAGAAATAAGACAGAGAAACCTGATAATAAAAACTGGTTTGTGACCCTCACCTGGAGATAACAGCCACCCGTAAAATGCTTACTATATGCTTGATGCTAAATACTTTATATCTCAAGGCTAATGGTGATTGACCTTTTTCATCCTGGAAAATGAAGGCTAATTCCAATACTTAACAAACGTTCAGAGTCTCAGGAAAAAGACCATTTTCAACTTGAATCTGTTTTGTTCTACCACTTACTCTTGTACATTTATATCAATATTAAGAAATAGCTTGGTACATATGTATGTATAATGTATAACACTATTAGGAGCCAATTTCTCCATAGGACTCTGAGTTGCTATTCCTCCATAATATGTTTTCAAGGATGTTTGAATAGTGAATAATCTTGGACAACGGAGATAGTGTCTTCTTCTGGGGCAAAGGGCAGGTGTGCTTACTGCTTATTATAAAAAACATGGGTTTGTTAAGCTCAGGTATCTTTACTGTAATGTAATCTACTGTATCTATAGTTGTCATATGGTCCTCTCTGCATCACCCTGTGGAAATTGGGACTCAGGCAAACAGTGCAAGAAAGTGGTGATTCTCTGGCTATTGTTATTGCAGTTCTCACTCATATGTGGACCTTGAACAACTGTAATACTATAAGAAAGGGATTGGCAGTAGTGGGAAACTGTCAGGGGAAAGGGGGTGGGATTAGTAGTTGAGGGAAACTGCTGGAGAAGGAGAGGCATACCTCATCAACAAGGGTACTTGCATAATCAACGTTTGTGTACCTAACCCTGAATTGTATCCCACATCTTTATAATAAAAAAGGGGGGAAAATTAGCTTTCTGCTCTGATTAAAGTACAAAATACCCAGATTAGAAAGTAAAAAACAAAAATAATGATTCATTAATTATCCCAGCACTGCTGCAAAGAGATAGTCAATTTTTAAGTTGGTTTCCTTAAGCAATTGGAAATCTAGATAATACTGTGAATTTAGCATAATCATGAGAGGACATTCTGTTTCCATTTTCAAACACGTTTTTCTTTCCATCCTTCTAATGCTATGGGGACATATTTTTCCTAGAATGGTCAGACTTCAGGAAGCAAAAAACATTTGAATAATCTGAAAGCTCAGCATCCCTGGAAGTACAAAGTTGCCAGAGCTGGGTCAGAGAGGATCAGGCTGAATGGAATTACTGAAGGCCACTGCATGGCTGGAAATGCAATCTGAAGCTGAAATGGAAAGCTAAGCTCTGACAGTTTGGTATCGAGATTTAACATTTGCACAAAGTTCTTAAGGGTAAAGGCACTGCCAAGAACAAATAAGATTATTCAGAAGATCAAAGATCTGGAGGGGTCATCTATAGGACCAAAAGCAACTCCAGCTCAAGGAACTATATACTACTTATTTAACATTTTCCCAAAATAACATTGCTGGATTATTTTCTTCAAAACTAGGGAAATAGCACTGTTAGAGATATATAATTATACATAGTTCTTTGAGAGAACCTAGTCACAGGGAGAATATGTGAAATTCCATATGTTCAACCGAGTTCCTACTTTATCCTCTATGTAGCATTTCTATTATTTATCTTTGGGCACTTCCCCAGGGAAGTCCAGGGCAGCAATTCATCCTTGAAGCATCCAAATGTACTTTATAAACTATGTCTACATTCACCAGCTACCCAAATATTGCCATTTCTAAATGTGGGACAAAAAGGTTATTTACTACTGCTATTGCCACACAGAAAAACAAAAAACCTAATAAAAGATTTTTATTAAGAAGTTGTAGAAAAATAAATCTTTCTGCAAATCTTTTAAAATTCCCAGATCTATTATTAAATACTATGCAATCCAACAAGGTCTTAACTTATGATGATAAAGTAGCTATTTCAAGAATCTAAAGAGAGTGAGCAGGAAAGTTAAAGGAATTCAAAGTGATCGAAGCACCAAAAGCACATGTAAAAGAAGAAAAGGAGATATACTGGACTTAATTGTGATTAAAAACCTTTGTGCATCAAACGATATTACCAAGAAAGTGAAAAGACAATCTACAGAATGAGAGAAAATATTTGCAAGTTACATATTTGATAAAGGTTTAATATCCAGAACATATAAAGAATTCCTAAAGCTAAACAACAAAAATAAAATAACCCAATTAGAAAATGGGCAAAGGACTTGAATAGGCATTTCTTCAAAGAAGACATACAAATGACCAATAAACATATGAAATAATGCTTAACAACACTAGTCATTAGGGAGAAGTAAATCAAAATCACCAGATACTACTCACACATACTATGATGGCTACAATAAACACAATGGAAAATAACAAGCACTGCCGAGGATTTAGAGAAATTGTAATCTTTGCACATTGCTTGTGGAAGTGTAAAATGGAATAGATGCTATAAAAACAGTGTTTTTGGAAAAAATTATTATTTTTATTTTAAAGTTGTGGGGTACAAGCTGGGCATGGTGGCTTGCGCCTATAATCCTAGCACTTTGGGAGGCAGAGGCGAGAGGACTGCCTGAACCCAGAGGTTCAAGTCCAACCTGGACAACTTGGCAAGACCTTGTCTCTACAGTAAATCAGAAAATTAGCCAGGCATGGTGGTGTGTGCCTGTGGTTCCCACTACTTGGAAAGCTGAGGCGGAAGAATTGCCTGTCAAGGTTGTGGTGGCTGTGAGGGCACCACTGCACTTCAGCTTGGGCGACAGAGTGATACTCTGACTCAAAAAACAAAAAAAAGTTAGCATCACACTGATACACCAAATGGGTAAAGATCCAACAAAGAAAGAGAACCACAGCCCAATATCTCTGATAAGCATAGATGCAAAAATTCTCAGCAAGATTCTAGAAAATAGGATCTCACAACACATCTCAAAAATCATCCACCATGACCAAGTAGGCTTCATGTCCAGAATGCAGGACTGGTTCAACATCTGCAAGACCATAAATGTAACTAAATACATCAACAGATATAAAAACAAGAACCACATGATTATATCATTAGATGTGGAAAAAGTTTTTGATTAAATCCAGTATCCTTTCTTGATAAAAACTCTCAAACACCTAGGCATAGTGAGAACATACCTCAAAATAGTAAGAGCCATCTATGATAAACCCACAGACAATAAATTACTAAACGGACAGAAATTGGAATTTTTTTCTCCTGAAAACCAGAACAAGAGAAGGCTGTCCACTCTCCTGTTCAACATAGTGTTGAAAGTCCTAGCTAGAGCAATCAGATGAGAAGGAAATCAGTGGTATCCAAATAGGAAAAGAAGAAGTCAAATTATCCCTCTTTGCTGACGATATGATCCTATACCTCGATAATCCGAGAAAATCTGTCAGAAACCTCCTGGCACTAATAAAGAACTTTGGAAAAGTCTCAGGGTACAATATAAACGTGCAAAAGACAGTTGTATTCTTATATACCAACAACAATCAGACAGAGAACCAAATAAAAAGCACAATCCCATTCACAACAGCCACAAAAAAGAAAGAAAGAAAGAGAGAGAGAGAGAGAGAGAGAGAGAGAGAGAGAGAAAGAAGAAAAAGAAAGAAAAGAAAAGAAAAAAAATACCTCAGCATCTTCCTATCCGGATAAGAGAAAGATCATTACAATGAAAGCTACAAAACACTGCTCAAAGAAGTCAAAGATGACCCCAACAAATGAAAAAATATTCCATGCTCATGGACTAGAAGAATCAACATTGTTAAGATGTTCACCCTACCAAAAGTAATCTACAGATTTAATGCTATACCGATTAAATTACCAACATCATTCTTCTCAGACTTGGAAATAACACTACAGAAATTCATATGGAAACATAAATGACCACAGATGGCAAAACAATCCTTAGCAAAAGAAACAAAATGGGAGGTATCACATTTACAGGCTTTAAACTTTATTATAAGGCTACAATATCTAAAACAACCTGGTATTGGTATAAGAACAGGCATATAGACCAATGGAATAGGATAGAGATTCTGGAAGCCAAACCTCAATTTCTCAACCAACTCATCTTCGACAAAGCCTCCACTAACAACCACTGGGGTGAGGAGAACCTATTCAGTAAATGGTGCTAGAAAAACTGGCTGATCACATGCAGAAGAATGAAACAGCACCCTTACCTATCACCACACACAAAAATAAACTCCAAATGGATCAAAGACCTAAATGTAAAACCCCAAACTTAAGAAACTTAGAAAATTCAGGAGATGCCCTTATGGAAATCGGACTAGGTAACCAATTCCTGGTCAAAAGCCCAAGCCATAAGAGATAAGACAGATAAGTGGGACCTCATCAAACTGAAAATCTTCTGCAAAGCAAAAGAAACCATCAAAAGAGTGGGAAGACAGCCCTCAACTACATATCTGACAACGGCCTAACATCCAGGATCTCAAGAAACTCAAATGTGTCAAAAGGAAAAAAAACCCCCAAAAACAGTCCCATTAAAAAGCAGGCAAAAGACATGAATAGACATTTCTCCAAAGAAGACATATGAACAGTCAACAGACCCATGAAAAAATGCTGAGTCTCATTAATCATCAGAGAAATGCAAATCAAAACTACACTGAGATACCACTTAACTGCAGTAAGAATGGCCATCATTAATAAAACAAAAAACAACAGATGCTGGCGAGGATGCAGAGAAAAGGGAACGCTTCTACACTGTTGGTGGGAATGCGAACTAGTTCAACCTCTATGGAAAACATTGTGGTAAATCCTAAAAGAATGAGAAATTGACCTTCCATACAATCCAGCAACCCACTTTCTGGGAATATACCCGGAGGAACTTAAATCACTCTACAAAAAAAGATACCTGCACACGCATGTTTATTGCAGCACTATTTACAATAGCAAAAACATGGAACCAACCAGGCTGCCGCTCGAAACTGGACTGGATAAAAAAAATGTGGTACATATACATGATATGATATTATGCAGTCATAAAGAAGAACAAAGTTATGGATTTTGCAGCAACTTGGATGGATTTAGAGTCTATAATACTCAGTGATTTATCACAGAAACAAAGAACTGAGTACCATATGTTCTCACTCATAAGCAGACCTGAATATTTATCATAATACTATAAGAAAGGAATTGGCAGAGTTGGAAACTGCCAGGGGAGAAGGGGGCACATGACATTAATAAGGGTACCTGATCTCAAACCAGGCAAAGTGGGTATCAAAGGGGGGCCCAAACTTTACCTGTATGATGATCACTTGTATACCTCATCCTGAATTGTACTCCACATCTTTAAAATAAAATAAATTTTTAAAAAAGAAGTGAAGAACTAGAAATACAAAGCTTGGTAAGTCACTTTGGGAGTTTGTTCAGGAGTAGATTAATTTGAATCCCAGAATGAGCAAAGGATGCACCTCCATATTCACTGCAACATTTTCCACAACAGACAAGATTTAGAATCAAACTTAGTGTCCATCAACAGATGAATGTATAAAGAAAATGGTGGTATATATACACAATGGAATACTATTTGGACTTAAAAAAGGACATTCTGTCACTTATGACAACATAAACAGACCTGGAGGACATTATGTTACATGGAATAAGCCAGTCACAAAAAGACAAACACCACATACTCTCACTTGTATGCAGAATCTAAAAAAGATGAACTCACAAAAGCAGAGAATAGAACAATGGCTACCAGGGACTAGGGGATCAGAAGTTGAGGAAATATTGGTCAAAGGATACAAATTTTTAATTAGCTAGGAGTAATAAGTTCAAGAGATCTGTTATATAACATGGTAACTATAGTTAATAATGTACAGGCATACCTCTTTTTGTTGCACTTTATTGTGCTTTGCAAATATTGCAGGATTTTTTTGTTGTTGTTTTGTTCTATTTAAAAATTGAAGGTTTGTGGCAACCCTGCATCAAGCCAGTCTATCAGCATCATTTTTCCAACAGTATGTGTTTATTTTGTATCTCTGTCTCTGTGTCACATTTTGGTAATTCTCACATTATTTCAAATTTTTTCATTACTATTATATCTGTTATGGTGATCTAGGAACAGTGATCTTTGGTGTTACTACTGTAATTGTGTAGGGGCACCACAGACTGCACCCACATAAGATGGTGAACTTTGATAAATGTTGTGTGTTGTGAATGCTCCACTGGGGAGAAAAAAGATGTGGGGTACAATTTAGGGTTAGGTACATACGTGGTCATCATGCAGGTAGAGTTAGGTACCCTCGTTGATGTTATGTGACACCCACCCCCGGCAATGTCCCTTTCTTATAGTATTATGATAAATGTTCAGGGTCTGCTTATGAGCAAATACATGTAGTACTCAGATCTTTGTTTCTGTGATAAATCACTGAGTATTTTAGATTCTCAATCCATTCAAGTTACTGCAAAGTCCATAATTTTGTTCTTCTTTATGACTGCATGATGGTCCATCATGTATATGTACCACATTTTCTTTATCCAAGTGGGACTACATCAAACTGAAAAGCTTCTGCAAAGCAAAAGAAACTATCAAGAGAATGGGAAGACAGTCCACAGAATGGGAAAATTTTTATTTGTCAACGGTGAATCTGACAAAGGCCTAACATCCAGGATCTATAAGGAATTCAAATATGCTGAAAGGAAAAATAACAAACAACCTTATTAAAAAGTGGGCAAAAGATATGAATAGACACTTCTTAGAAGAAGACATATGAGCAGCCAACAAATACATGAAAAAATGTTCAGCCATACTAATCATCAAAAAAATGCAAATTAATACTATACTGAGATGCCACCTAACTCCAGTCAGGTTGGCCATCATCAATAACTCAAAAAACAACAGATGCTGGAGAAGATGTGGGGGAAAGGGAACACTTCTGCACTGTTAGTTGGGAGTGCAAACTAATACAACCTCTGTGGAAAACACTGTGGCAATTTCTAAAAGATCTGAAAATTGGCCTTCCATATGATCCAACAATTCCCCTTCTGGGAATATACCCAGAGAAACTCAAATTACTCTATAAAGAAAAAAAAAAGTTTTACAGTTTATCTTATGACCTAGCAATCTCACTCCTAAATATATAACCCAAAGAATTGAAAACAGATTTTCAAACAGTTATTTGTACGCCAACGCTCATTGTAACATTACTAAGAATAGTCAAAAAGTGGAAGCGATCAATGTATCATCAAAAGATGAATCAGTAAACAAAATGAGGTAAGTACATAAAATGGAATATTATTCAGCCATAAAAAGAAATGAAGTTCTGATACATGCTGTAACATAGATGAACTTTGAAAATAGTATGCTAAGTGAAGTAAGTCAGATGCAAAAAGGATACATATTGTAGAATTTTACTTATATAAATATCTAGAATGGACAAATTAATAAACACAGAAAGTCACCATCCCTGGTGACTGAGATAGAAGGGAATGGGGAGTTATTGCTTAATGATGAACAGTTTCTGTTAAAGGAGATTAAAACAAATTTGGAAGTAGTGATGATGGTAGCACAAGATTTTGAATGTAATTAATGCCACTAAGATGTCTACTTAAAAATGATTACAAAGAAAATTCCATGTTTTATGTTTTACCACAATAATTTTTAAAAAAGTATATGCTTTTATTTTTTATTTTAAAAAATGTATATTTTAAGTTGGTCAAATACTTTTTTTAAAAAACAAGAAAAAAGTGAAATAATTATTGGGGCATAAGTAAATACACCTGAGATAATTATTGGCAAGTGAAATTAAAAGGATATATACAGACTACCATAGTAGTCTCACTAAATATTCTGAGAAATCATTTTCCAAGATTTCAAGGTTCAATGTATATAATCAAGTTATAAGAGTTCAAAATTGGCTTAGGAATTTGGTAGTCCAAGTATTTCTTTTTACAAATGAAAAAAAGTTGAGGTATACAGCTATATGCAGACAAAAGCCAGACAGTAGCCCAGGTCACCTGAGTTTTAATACTCTGCTTGTTCTATTATGGCAGTGCAGCTTCTTATTCATTGTCAAATTTTACATTACCATGTTTTATAGACATGTGCCTAGATGTGCTTGGCGCTGGAAGATATAACTTCACATTGTTGCTAGCTTCTTGCTATTAATTTGGACTAAATTAACCAAACCCACCATCCTTTCTTACACTGGGAGATTTCAACTGATCAGTCTCTGGACTTGTGTACATGCTAGAAGTTTAATGTGAACGGATAACCCGATTCAGATTTCTTATTCCATTCTTATGAAAATCTCTGTTCAAAGCCCATATATCACACAAACCAATTTTGATCTGAAAAAAAGAAATCAATCATAAAATACTGCCTCCTTTTATGATTGTTATTTATTCTTCTTGAAGCAGGAGGCTGGATTAAAACATAACCCCTTCTGGTCCATCGGTCCTCTCCTGGTTCAATTTTATTGCTGTACTATTTCAGGTTGATGAGTCACTGATCAGGTTGCTAACTATAATAAACTGTCTGTTCTGTATTCAACCATGATGGAAAAACAAAACAAAACAAAACAAAAAAACAAGCAAATGACTCTGAAAACACATTATTTAGCATTACTCTTTCAACAGGGTCTATGATTTAGTGTATTCAACCAACAACAACCCTATTTCAAAATAATTACAAAGTGTTAGTAAACTCTCCAGATAAGCAAACAGAGACATGAATTGAAGATAACACAACATGTATTGGTCAGGTTGGTAAGAGATTTCAGTGCCCTTCCCTGCATTTTGATTTCCCTGCATTTTGATACCCGACTGGCTCTAAGCATGGCTCTGAAGGTCATGTGGAGACTTAGAAGTAGAATCCCTTGCCAAAAGAACAAAAGCATTTTTGTTCAGAGGCCTGCTGACAATTTTAGGTGTTGAAACCTAACATTAGAAAATGGAATTATAGAGCTGGAAAGGATTATCAAAATGTAATTTAACTCTAGACAAATCCCACATAAGACATGCTTTGCTAAACTCTTCCAAAGGAGCACCAGGGGAATTACTTCAGTTGTCTCTTTTGTTTTTCCTCTTAAATTCTGATAATGTCTTATTAATGGACAATAATATCTTTAAAATATCATGTTGCTCTTTCAGATGTGAGAAGGTGCTTTTTACCTTGACCAATTTGGAATAAAAATGACTCTTAAATGTAGACTTTAAATAAAAGATAATGTGAGAGGAAATTATAAAGAACCAAGGTGATATAGCTGTTTGAGGAAATCAGGATTGGCTCCTTAGCGGCCAGTGTTATCAGTGATTAAGAAGTGCCTGTTATGCTCATGGTGAGGAACTCAATGACAAATAAGACACAGCCTCCACCTTTGAGAGGTTAAAAATCTAGTCTGCTCCATTGCATGGTTCATTTGACTCCTTTGTATACAACTAATGGAAGTGCTTGCAAAAACAAGCATACGTGCAATGTATAAAAACCCTGCAATCTTAAAAAGTACACATGCAGTAAAATTCACGAGTAAGATGTTAAAAGTCTGCCTGCTTCCTAAATTGCTAGTCTTGGCAGTGCTTCTCAGAGCATGCCAAATTTTAGGCTTCCCATCCATTCCTATTCAATCAAGTTATCTGGGAATGAACTCTAGGAATATGCATTTCTGAGGAATTCTTAGGTGTTTCTATTGTTTCATGACATTTCATAGAAAAGTTAGCCTTCACAGTAACAAAGTAGATCCTCATCCAAGGGTGAAATAGTCTTCAGTTATGAGTCAGTATTTTTGCATCTATTTTACTTTCAGACTTGTCAGAGAATGGTTTTTATGGGTGCTCACAAATATTTCACTTTCACAGTTCAGTCATATTCTTTCATCAAGTCTTTCCTTTAGTTTTCTTTAACACTCTTATAAATGGTTGGTCCAAACATGATGAGGAAAATGTCTCAAAATAGGCAGGTGAGCAATTCCTGAAACAGGCAGTTTATTGAGGAAAGAAAGGCCTGGAGGTGGGAAGCTCTGAAGGCCACATCCTGAATCTAAAAGTTCTTCATTCCCCTGAGGAAAACTTTCTATTAATACTATTCCTGTAATTGGTTTCACTTTTATGAAAAATGTAAACAGTCAAAAATGAAACCTCATTAATATAATGAAAATATTTCTTGCTTGAATTAATAAAACTCTCTCCTGCTGAGTTTAAAGGACTGAGTTATTAAAAAGACAAAAAGTATGATTTTTAGCTTTTGCCTGACAAATGGAATGTGAAATTCTCATGGTATGTCTCTCATTCTTGACTTCTGTCTACAACCAGTCATGCCAAAATGAATTCCATGGAAACAGACATTAAATCTGTGAAAATATTGGAAAAGCTACTACAGAGATGTTCATCCAAACTCATTTGCTGAACTTTGGCAAGTAAGGGCCTGTGTGTAAGAAGGCAAACACAGGTGGACACCCTACTTTAAAAATGACTTTGCTATCAGGTAAAAACTACATGGACCTTTCAAAAAACCATGTTTCTTCCTTTCTTTATTTCCCTGTCCCTCCTTCTTTTATTTCTCTTCTTTTCTCATTCAGTCCTTCATTAAACCAACATAATCGAGTTCCTATTTATGGAACTCGATTAAACACATATATACATATATTTTAACTCGATTAAACACATTTATACATATATTTTCTCCTATATGGGTCAGACACATTGATACATAGCTTTAAGAAAGGAATCAGCCATTTTTTGTATATCTTGGAAGCATGTCTGTTAAAACACATATAATGATGGAAGGGCAGGATTGGTGTCTCTATATCACTGGCATCCAATGCATAATGGTTCAGTATACATTTAGAAATTATGACGACTGGATAGAATGGTTGGAATTGCAGTAGAATTCTGGAGGGCTGGTATAGGAATGTGTTGGAGAGTTATAGTAGCTGAGAAACATAAAAGGAACCTCTTTTTTCCCTTTAAATGAAGAAGTCACAGGCGGGGAATTCAGAAGGCTGTGCCTAAGATAGAAATAGTAGACATAAAACCACAGTGCTGCAAGCACAGACAACTGAGGATCAGCTCTCTTTATTTCAGACAGATTTGAACATATTTCTTCAGATAAAACAATTTTAATAAGTAACTACCCTTACCAAAGACAGACAGATTAATTGGTCTATTAGAGAACTAAAGAGTGCCCTTGAGTAGACAGACCTTTGATTTCTGTATCTAAAAGTTCTATATCAAATGTATAATCTGAGTGGTTTCCCTGAATAAAATGAACAGTGGGAATCAATTTCACAGTACATATGGGAATACAAGCTTGTAAACATAGCCACTCACATAAACCTTTACAGTGGTTCATTTGAGAGTTTTTAAAAAGTTAGGAATATGAAAATAAATCATGATGAATTCACCCCATGGAAAAGGGAAATGTAGGAGATAAATTAATTCCCATTTTTAAAGACATTTGAAAAGCTTAGAGAATGGCAAGCATTAGTGATGGTTACCCTAAAGTTCGTACGGGCACATTCTGCTAATGTAAATTGTGCAAAAAGATTCTGTTCATCTCCAGAAGCAAAAATACTGACTCATAACTGAAGACCATTTCATCTTTGGATGAGGATCTACTTTGTTACTCACCATAGCCAACGGGCCTAGCTCTCAAATCAGATATTGATAATGAAAAATTAATAAAAAGTAAGGATAGTGTGAGTAATTAATTGACTTTGAAGATATCACTTTTTAAAGTGCCAATGTAACTAATTCATGTTTCTCAATTCCTTCGGTCTAAAACAAAGGCCAGTACAGACCTGCAAATAGGGTGCAGGGGACAGTCAGGCAAATGCCACCTTCTGAAATGAAAACTAAGAAGGATCGTCAAAAACAGATCAACTGTTCATCTGCAGAAATCTTCCCAGAAGTGACTCTTCAGAAGAAAGGTTTTAAAAATGTTTCTGGGCTGGGCTCGGTGGCTCAGCCTGTAATCCCGCGCTTTGGGAGGCCGAGGTGAGTGAATTGCCTGAGCCCATGGGTTCGAGACCCTCCTGGCCAACTTGGCGAGACCTCATCTCTACAATAAATCAAAAAAATTAGCCGGCCATGGTAGTGCACGCCTGTAGTTCCAACTACTTGGAAGGCTGAGGTGGAAGGATCGCCGGAGCCCAGCAGGTAGAGGCTGCAGTGGC